>NC_091131.1:45551740-45851740 GCF_040183065.1 Periplaneta americana
CCGAATTGTTCGACTCTCTTCAATGTTTGGCCTTTCATGAAGTGCTTTCAATTATTGAAGCTGTAGTGCACGTTGCACCCCTGAAAAGTTATTTTATCAAAATATCTATTTCTGTTGGAATAAAATCACCACAATAGCAATAATAATAGTAATAATAATAATAATAATAATAATAATAATAATAATAATAGTAACGTTGGTATATGAAAATAGGCTATATTACAGAAAACAGCTTCTCTGTCACATCGGCATGTTCTGAGTGGCAGAGCCTATAATGTCGTTTTATGTTGCTCAGTAGTATTCCTGACAGTACCTTACAACATAGTAAACACTTTATGTTTTCACCGAACGGACAACAAAAATATTCTACCTCCCACACTGTACGGAATGATTGTTTGCTTACAGAAGGTTTTGACTGTGTCATTGTCCCGCACTGTTCATACGTTTACCAAGTACTTGAACTGCCTTCCACAGTCATCCGTCGAGCTTCGAACGAGGAACAGCACGCTCTACATTGGAAGGTTGTGATTACAGAACGTAATCGGGAGTCAGAGAATGAGCATACCTGCCTTACAGGATAGCACAGCTATGTTCTAGAATCGCTTGTTATATTGGTTATACAATATATTATGTAACAAAATATTGTATAACCAATATATTTGTTAAATAAGGATAAGCATAGACGGCACATGTAATAAATTGTCATTTATAATTATTTTCGAGAATGAAGGTTGCTAAATCCAAACATAGGTCCGATTAACAGATGTGCATCTTTGCGCATTGCAGTAAATTCGTTGGAAATAGATTCCCGATTACTTGCAGAAAAGAATGCAGATGTTGAATAGACCGCAATGTAGACTATATGGTGGAATATGAAAATATTATCTATGATATTATTATATCATAACTATATTAAATATAATAAATAATGTAATAACTGTATATTGCAGTGTATACTCTTTCCTTTTTCAAATTCAGTTTGTTATCCATATTTATAAGGGTGTAAGAACTATGCCACGGGCGGTGCTGCAATGTAGTTGCGGAGCCCAGTCCGTACACAGTGTGTGTTATGCAGTGCAGCATCATCCGTGTAATCGGCGCTTTTACAATTTTGAGCATACCTGTTGTAAGGTTTGAAACGTAGTACAGTATACGCCAAAACAAACAGTACTGAAATTTTCGCTCATCTGCTGTCTACGTTTCCCTAGCAACGAAGTATTTATTGAATGAGTCATTGCAGAAAGGCACTCAAGTTACTTGAAACAAAGTTGTGGGAAATGAAAGAAAACTGTCTACCACAATAACTGAGAATGTACAGTAACGAAAAAAAAAAACTACTGCATAATTTTCTGATTATGAGAAATAGATTCTGTTTAGGCAAATGCTCGTAACTGAAATAATTTAGCGCAAAAAATGTTCATACTTGGTTGACTTAGGTAGCTTTCTGAAGACAAGAGGTATGCAAGTGGAAGACGAGGAGAACAGGTGGGAGGACAAGGAGAACTGATGAAAAGACAAGGAGAACTGGTGAAAAGACAAGGAAAACTGGTGAAAATACAAGGAGAACTGGTGAAAAGATAAGGAGGACTGATGAAAAGATAAGGAGAACTGATGAAAAGATAAGGAGAACTGGTGAAAAGACAAGGAGAACTGATGAAAAGACAAGGAGAACTGGTGAAAAGACAAGGAGAACTGGTGAAAAGACAAGGAGAACTGATGAAAAGACAAGGAGAACTGGTGAAAAGACAAGGAGAACTGGTGAAAAGACAAGGAGAACTGTTGAAAAGATAAGGAGAACTGATGAAAAGATAAGGAGAACTGATGAAAAGATAAGGAGAACTGATGAAAAGATAAGGAGAACTGATGAAAAGATAAGGAAAACTGATGAAAAGACAAAGAGAAATGGTGAAAAGACAAGGAGAACTGATGAAAAGATAAGGAGAACTGGTGAAAAGATAAGGAGAACTGATGAAAAGACAAGGAGAACTGGTGAAAAGGCAAGGAGAACTGGTGAAAAGACAAGGAGAACTGGTGAAAAGACAAGGAGAACTGGTGAAAAGACAAGGAGAATTGATGAAAAGACAAGGAGAACTGATGAAAAGACAAGGAGAACTGATGAAAAGACAAGGAGAACTGGTGAAAAGACGAGGAGAACTGTTGAAAAGATAAGGAGAACTGATGAAAAGATAAGGAGAACTGATGAAAAGATAAGGAGAACTGATGAAAAGATAAGGAGAACTGATGAAAAGATAAGGAGAACTGATGAAAAGATAAGGAGAACTGATGAAAAGATAAGGAGAACTGATGAAAAGACAAAGAGAAATGGTAAAAAGACAAGGAGAAGTGATGAAAAGATAAGGAGAACTGGTGAAAAGATAAGGAGAACTGGTGAAAAGACAAGGAGAACTGGTGAAGAGATAAGGAGAACTGGTGAAAAGACAAGGAGAATGATGGAAAGATAAGGAGAACTGTTGAAAAGATAAGGAGAATTGGTGAAAAGACAAGAACTGATGAAAAGACGAGGAGAACTGATGAAAAGACGAGGAGAACTGGTTAAAAGATGAGAACTGATGAAAAGACAAGGAGAACTGGTGAAAAGATAAGGAGAACTGGTGAAAAGATAAGGAGAAATGGTGAAAAGACAAGGAGAACGAGTAAAAAGGAGAACTGGTGAAAAACAAGGAGGACAGGGGGAAGACAAGCAGAACAAGGGAAAGACAAGCAGAAGAAGGGGAAAATAGGCAGAACAAGTGATCGGATTGCAGTTTTATGCAATGGTTAATTTCCAAATTACCCTTCCATTCCTAGTGAGGAGAAGGACGTAGTTTTACGTCGAAAAACAGTTGTAGAACGGTTGCACAAGATTCTAGATAGGCCTACAGTACCTGTGGAAGGAAAAGTAGGTGGCCAATATTAGTTATCCGAGGCGTACAGAAAGTTTAACAGCGAATTGCACATAGCGTAATCCCAAATCAGGATTACAGATCTCAGCAATCGAGCAAGATAACTTTCCAATCTTGTCAGCGTACTAGTACAGGAAATTTGACTCTGGAAATCGCATGACTTGGCTAGCAGTTAACGCTTTCTATCCTAGTCTTGCTGTCAAAAGTCCCAGCAAATAAGGTCTGTCATGTACTAAAATCATTATTCTTTTTGTGTTCCAGCCGACAGCGATAGAAGTTCGATTTCCTCGGCCGTGGAATTCTCTGTATGTAGCGATCCTACACTAAATAACCAAGTAACCCATATTATCAAAAAAGTGCTTTCCATACTACATTCCTTAAACAGCATTCGAAAATTTCTCCCGCTATCACTCAAGAAAAAAACTAGTGGAAACACTAGTAATGCCCCACTTCGATTATTGTGATTTTCTACTGACAACTTAATGTCAACCAGTCGCAAAGATTACAACGTGTTCATAATTCTTGTGTTCGCTTCGTCTGCGATGTCCGTCGCGCTGACCACATTACCCCATCCTTCCAAACTCTAAACTGGCTACGGCTTAACGAACGGAGAAGTTTTCATTCTCTTGTTCTCCTTTTCCTTCACACCTCTACACCTACCTACCTTGCCTCCCGTTTCAGTTACCTGTCATCATATCATAATCTCTTCACTCGCACGCAAAATAGCCGCATACTAGCCATACCGACACATAAGACATCATCGTATTCATCATCATACACAAGCTCGCTCTCGCGCTTGTCGAATACCGTACCGAGTGACATCAGAAACTGTCGGAATTTAGTAGCGTTCAAAAGCAAACTTATTAAGCATTTTCTTACTGCGTAGAGTAGGTTTACTTTTTACTTAATTAATAAAAAAAAATTTCTCTCTTATTAACTTTTACAATAAACTGTCTAGCTATTATTAATCAGTTAATCTTTTAGTGCTTTGATTTTTATTGTATTTGTAAATTTAATATTAATTGTAATTATAATTGTAATTGTATTCTTAATATTGTAGTTGTAATCCCTTGGTAGAGTGGAAGAGAAGGCCTGATGGCCTTATCTCTACCAGCTTGAATAAATGAGTGAGTGAGTGAGTGAGTGAATGAGTGAGTGAATGAATGAGTGAGTGAGCGAATAAATAAGTGAATAAATGAATGAATGAATCAATCAATAAATCAATAAATAAATAAATCAATAAATAAATAAATAAATAAATAAATAAATAAATAAATAAATAAATAAATAAATAAATAAATAAATAAATAAATAAATGTCGTTTCAGAATGAAAGTGTCGTTAAGTGAAAAAGGCAGATCCGTGCAAATCTCATCGCTTTCCATTCTCGATTTATGTCAAAATTCGTAGTTATGCAGATATGATGCCATGTTTGCGATTCTGGTACGGTAATGATATGGAAGGATGAGCACGCGAAGTACGTCTCCTCGAGGGTTTGAGGAAACCACACGGCTCTCTCGTTACTAACACCCACATAAAACGCCTTTATAATCCTCGCGTACGAGTGTATTCGTGGTTTGGTAGTTTATTGTGTTAGGGGTCAGTGTTTGAATTAACGGGGGATATAAAGAGGGCAATTTCCTTCTGATGGAAGCTTATTCCTAGTCTTGGAGTAATTATTACAACCAGTCTTTCCTTTTTGTGGGAATACGTAATTCGACGCCTTTTAAGGACTTAGTTTCCATCGACTATTGTTACCATCACCATGGTCTAGAATCTGTCTTCTAGAAGATCGTGATAATTCCGTCTTCACATCAGCTTCATCGTCTTTGTTTCCCTTCTCTTTCGCTCCCTCATTTTTTTTTTGTATATATATAACCGTTTTAATTTTTCACTGCACGAAGTACAAAAAAAATTGTGATGCTGTATAAAGCAATCGAAATTTTCCCGCAATAGCCTACATGTTTTCCAGTGGCGTAGCATGAAATTTTGAGCAGGAGAAGCTAACTGAAATTGTCTTCCATGTACAGTAGTGGCAAAAAAAACCGGACCGACCCTTGTAACTGATTTCAGAGCCTTGTTCACTCAGAGCACGATAGACTGGTAACTAAGACTTTCGTGGTTCGAATCCTGCCTGGGAAGGGAACTTTTCTTTTTGTTCCTTATTCAAATTTATTCCCAATATTTTTCGATTGCAGCGATATTTTACTACTTAATTAACTTATTATTCCCAGAACATGAATTTTACGAGCAATCGAAAAGTATTGGGAATAAATTTGAATAAGGAAAAAAAGAAGTTTCCTTCCCAGGCAGGATTCGAACCACGAAAGTCTTAGTTACCAGTCTATCGTGCTCTGGAGTGAACAAGGCTCTGAAATCAGCTACAAGGGTTTGTCCAGTTTTTTTTGCCACTACTGTACATATGAGAAAACGTATTGCAAAAATATAGTCTTAAAATAAATAGTAGTCAATGTCAGCAGTCCGAAGATTGGTTGGAACCTCGTAAGTAACACCGATAAGACATGGCCTCAAATAGTACGTAGTAAATTATGATTTCATGGTTTACACATATCTCTAACAAATAGACACGTATACGTATAATTTAACATTAGCTTACTCCCTGTCATATATTTTAGAGAAAGCACAATATTAACGGTCAATAAATACAGTATTAGTAATTAATTACGTAAGTATGCGTCAGTCTTGGTTGTGTCCTTCACTGATAGCAAGGGAGTCGGTCGTTTTTTAAATTAACTTTTGTTCGTAAGTCAGTCTTGAAAATGTAATTGTCTTAAACATTCAAGTAAATTAGTGTCAGAAACTGTTATTTCACTCATTATTTATTATATCAGCCACAATGCACACTAACACTTCAACTAAACACAACTCACGAAAGGGATAACTTGGAAACTAAATTATTTTCAATGTTAAAGCTAGCTTCTTGCGACCAGGGTAGTTTTGTTAGAAAGAGATGGAAAATCTGCGGGATGGTTTACACAGAAGAATGAGGGGATTGGAAGCTGGTGTGTGTAGGCTTCATGTTTACTGCTGCATCACAAATTATCCTAAGCTGCCGCATCACAATATTTAACGCGTAAATATAAATTGTATTAAAATTAATAAATAATTTTGTTCATAAACTGCAGGTTTGTTATGAAATTATTATTAACTGGGGAAGCTGAGCTTTTTAGCTTACACTGACGCTACGCCACTGATGTTTTCATAATCATAGGTACCGAGAAATTGTTTCGGACATGCCGTGTTTGTGTAGTGCATTTTCTTCTGAACTATTGGACGAATTTCTTTCCTATTCTGTATCTACATTCTTCTTCCTATTCCGCCCCATTTTGCCGTTAGGCGTTGGGTTCACCTCGCTCCGTCCAGACTCTCCAGGATTCCCGGACCCTGCTCATTTTCTTCATTTCTGCCAATGTCTTGCCTCTCTTTCTCCCTATTCTTACCACTGCATCTTCCCAATTTATCCTTGGCCGTCCCCTACCTCTTCTTAACTCCACTCTCATTTCCATTACTTGCTTAACCTTCCTTTCTTCCGTCATCCTGTTTGCATGTCCAAACCATTTTAGTTGTTTTTCTTCTATTTTATTTATTAATGGTTTGTCCTGTTTTGCCTCTTCTCTTATTTGTTCGTTCCTGATCCTAGCTTTCTTAGTCTTTCCCATCATTCTTCTTAAATATTTCATTTCGACTGCTGTTATTCTAGTTCGATGTTTATCCTGTAAAGGTAAGCTTTCTGTTCCATATTGTAATATTGGAACTATTATTGATTGAAATACTTGCAATTTTGTCTTGTTATTAATCTCCTTCTTTCCCACTATTGTATTATTTATTCCGTAATATGCGTTTACTGGTTTCTTAGTTCGGTTTAGTATTTCTTGATCTATTTTTCCATCGCTACTTATTATTGTTCCCAGGTATTGGTAGTTCTCTACTTTCTGCAATTCTTGATTGTTATATCTGATGTTCTGTATCTATATAGGAACCAATTTATCACGGCATAATGCACGTGAGATATACATACTTTCAATTAAAATGATGGTCTTCTAAGTGTGATGGAATCCCCTTTACACGCCATGAAGGCTCTTCGACGGGAGGAGTATGGCAATATTAAATGAATTTGGAGAGAAAACTGAATAAAGTTCTATTTCTTAATTTTAGAGAACAATACGGATAAATGTTTTTAAACCCGAATTTATTTCTGAAGTCCACACCTGTGGAGTAACGGTCAGCGCGTCTGGCCGAGAAACCAGGTGGTCCGGGTTCGAATCCCGGTCGGGGCAAGTTACCTGGTTGAGGTTTTTTCCGGGGTTTTCCCTCAACCCAATACGAGCAGATGCTGGGTAACTTTCGGTGCTGGATCCCGGACTCATTTCACCGGCATTATCACCTTCATTTCATTCAGACGCTAAATAACCTAGATGTTGATAAAGCGTCGTAAAATAACCCAATTAAAAAACAATTATTTCTGAAGAATTTTAGACTGGAGATAAAATAAGTGATAATTAGTTACTCTGACATGAACATTTTGGGGGACATAGTGGCTATGTAATTTAATTCGTAATTCCATCTTATGTAAGAGGGAAGATTAAAACGAAAATCATCAGAGCTAATTTCCACTGAATCTCTACTATGTGCTTTCAATTTCAAGTAGAGACTCGTTAATTTTTGTATAAAGTGATTACATTTCACGTCTTTCATTTCAAATGGAATTACTTGTAGATACATCCACAGTAAGAGATGTTTATAACCTTGGAATTGTATCTCTTACGCGGAGTAGCTCACCGCGTGAGACAAATAGAGCTCTCCCTCTATAGGAGGAGGCCTTTGCTCTTCACGGGACTTTTTAGGCTAATCATTTCATATCATTTCATTTCACATCCACAGTCTAGTATACAGTCTAGTATAGGCCTACAGTCACGAAGCTCAATATGTAGGAAATATGCATTCACAGATAGTTGCTAATCACTAGGATCATTACCAGGGAAAGGATTTATATGTAAATACATATTTACTTATAAAGCTAATATAATTTATATTTTGCATTATCTTTATGTTTCACAATGTGTAGGGTTGAAAAATCCTACTTTTATTTTCCATATTTTTCCATATTTTAGAGTTTAGTACATATTTTCGTTAATTTCCATATATTTTCCATATTTCATATAAAACAGTCCATATTATATTAGGTTTAACAATAAAACAAAACAAAATTCCATTAACTTTTAAAAATACATTTCAACAATAGAGATTTAAACACATGTTCAGTAATCCCTTTAACATCAGAGTTATTTGAAAATTAGCAGTCCTATCAACAATGGGAAAGTAAGTTACAAAACTGTATTAATTTAATTTAAAATTTTTAACAGACTTCAGTTGTGCAGCTCAACAGTTAAATGCCAGTCAGAGTACACATAGGTTCAGTTTTGTAAATCATACTATAAAGACGGTAAATATGCCAAAAGTACGTCATTCAGTCAATTTAAAATCAAAACTAACAAGTTACATTTCAGAATTTAAAGAAGATGGTTTATCAACTGACAATAAAATATTATTTTGTAATTTGTGTCAGTGTGCAGTATCATCTACACAAAAGTTCCTGGTGCAACAACACATTACAACTAGTAAACATCAGGCCAACAAACAACTAAATTCCAAGCAGAGACAATTGTTTTTAACACAACCAACAACATCGAATGTAAGATCTGAGTTTAACATCGACCTGTGCCGTTCTCTCATCTCTGCTGATATTCCTCTCTACAAACTAAAGAATAAGGTCTTCAGGGAATTCCTTGAAAAATATACTCAACATACAATCCCGGATGAGTCAACACTTAGGAAGACGTATGCTCCATCCATCTACGATGAGACAATACAGAAGATAAGAGATGAAATTAAAGATAGTTCAATTTGGGTTTCCATTGATGAGACTCCCGACAAAGAAGGTAGACTTGATGGTAATGTAGTTATCGGTTTGTTAAGTGAACAATATTCTGAACGAATTCTTTTACATTGTGATGTTCTAGAAAAGTGCAATAACAAAACTATAGTTAAACTGTTCAACGAAGCTATGGGTATCCTGTGGCCAAAGGGTATTATGTACGATAATGTGTTATTCTTTATTAGCGATGCTGCCCCTTATATGGTCAAAGCTGGACAAGCATTATCTGTTGTATATCCTAAATTGACTCATTTTACTTGTGTGGCGCATGCATTTCATCGTGTGGCAGAAGTGGTCAGAGACAATTTCCCTAAAGTAGATTTGTTGATTTCATCAGTGAAAAAAGTATTTCTCAAAGCTCCCAGTAGAGTTAACGTGTTGAAAGAAATGTACCCTGAAATTCCATTGCCACCAAAGCCAATTTTAACTAGATGGGGTACATGGCTAGAAGCAGTTGAATATTATTCCGAACATATAGACTCTATTAACAATGTTCTCCTTGCATTGGACTCTGAAGATGCAGTCTCAATTGATACTGCGAAAACAGTTACCTGTGACATAAGTGTGAAGAATGACTTAGCTCACATTCAGCATACATTTTCATGCATCATAAAAACGCTCAAAAGTCTCCAAAATAGGCACCTTTCACTATCTGAAAGTTTTGAAATTATAAATAGTACTGTGGAACAACTGAATCGTGGTAGAGGTAAAGTTGCAGATGCAGTAAGAGCTAAGGTGGACACTGTACTTTCAAAAAACCCTGGATATGAAGAACTACAAAAGGTTGTTGCTGTGATGAGTGGTGAATCAACAGTGAAGATTAACTTGGACTTATCCCCAGCAGACATTGTGAAATTGAATTATGTACCAGTTACTTCTTGTGACGTCGAACGCTCTTTTAGTCAGTATAAATCTATCCTCAGAGACAATAGAAGAAGATTCACTTTTCAGCACTTGAAAGAAATGTTTGTAACCTATTGTTATGGTAACAGACAATAAAAATTGTGTTTTGTTGAAACTACATTGGAAGATAAGGTACGTCCATTATATTTTTTGTTTAGTTTGATTAAAATGTACCAATATTTAACGTACATAGTCATTTTTTTATAATTTTAAGTCCATATTTAATTCCATATTTTGGTAAAAATCCATATTTAATTCCATATTTTGGTAAAAATAACTACATATATATTTACATATTTCATATATTTTTAGTCCATATAAATCCGTTCCCTGATCATTACTATCGCTCCATAACAGACAATGCAAAATAGTACCGGCACAGTCTATTGTTTCTAGTACCCTCAACAACTCAAGCTTCGTGACTGTATATACTAAACTGTGATACATCCAAGTAGATAGATATCCCCTTTACAAATTATAAAGATGCATGGGGGGCATGAAGCTAGAATCTTATGCTTCCGTTAACTCGGCATTACAATGAGGTATTATGGTCGACACTATGCTTCGATCGTGAGAAAAATCCCGCCACAACCTGGAACTGAACCTGGGACCTTCCAATCCGTATCCAATTGTTCTACCATCTGAGATACCCGGGAATAATAATAATAATAATAATACTAATAATAATAATAATAATAATAATAATAATAATAATAATAATAATAATAATATTTACTGGCTTTTAAGGAACCCGGAGGTTCATTGCCGCTCTCACATAAGCCCACCATTGGTCCCAATCCTGAGCAAGATTAATCCAGTCTCTACCATCATATCCCACCTTCCTCAAATCCATTTTGATATTATCCTCCAACTAACACTCAATATGCATTTTTGGATTCGCCCATATGTGCTCCATGCCCTGCCCATCTCAAACGTCTGGATTTAATGTTCCTAATTATGTCAGGTGAAGAATACAATGCGTGCAGTTCTGTGTTGTGTAACTTTCTCCATTCTCCTGTAACTTCATCCCTCTTAGCCCTAAATATCTTCCTAAGCACCTTATTCTCAAACACCTTTAATAATAATAATAATAATAATAATAATAATAATAATAATAATAATAATAATAGTAATTACTTTGGAATACCTCTTAGGATAGCTTAGCGAATGTCAGTACAATTATGAAGAGAGAATTTGTTCAGGGTTGTTGCTAGCCTTGATCACGTAACTTTCAACCAAGTCCTGAATTTGCTTCTTCTGTTTCTTCTATGTTACATTTATTCTGTGGAGGACTTCTGAAGTCGGCAGTAACTGACATCGAATTTTCTTTGTTTTCTCTTTTCACCTTTGTAAGCTATTGGCGAATCAGCTAGATGTAAGAAGAGATACTGCAACAACGTTTCATTTTAACAGGTCTTCACAGTAACGTACTGTCAGGTGTAGTGATGGAAGCATTGCCTTGTCAGATTCAAAACAATTAATGCGAGATCAGAGGCCCTATATTACCAATGCTAAATTAATCATATTTAAGTACTTTAAATACCGTTATCTCTGAAATTATTATAGATATATTTATGGAACTTTTACTGCTGATTCTTTATCATCTTGAAAGTGCTTCGATTTTCTTTGTAACTCACTATTTTTTAAGAAAAATGAAATTATGTAATTAATATTCATGCAGAACAAAGTTTTTATCCAAATGACATGAAACTAGACCTTAGTAATACTGTAGATAAACTGTAAATATTTTCTAGCTATCTCAGTTTCTGAGAAAAGGCTGTGTACATAATTACGTTGTGAGCTTCTAATTTCAAGAAAATGAACGACAAAGTAAACATTAGAAAACTTGCATTGCGTTAGCGAGAGTAGCTATAAATCTAGGAACCGAAACGAATCAGGGAGTCCAATCCACGAAGCTCATGGACATTTTTAAAAAACACAGAATACTAAGCTTGTTTTAAGAATTCACACCAAAGTCAATAAAGTCAGCAACCGTTTTTACTAAACAGTTTCATAGGCAATTTTCCTCATCCTTTCACTATTGTGTAAAAATACAGGGTGATTCAGAAAGGACGGTCCAAATGTAAAGACCTCTAGCGAGAGTAACAACAATGGTAAAATATCAATTATTCAAAACAATGAAGGGGCAGATCCCAAGTTACTGTGTGCTTATATGCTAGTTCATGTTATCACCACCAGGGACTTCGGAAGTACAGTAAACAGGATATGAGCCGTAGTCCTAGCAAGTCAACAAGGCGGACTAGTAGGGAACTACAGGTACCATAATCCACAGTACGGCGTATCTTATGGAAGCGTAATAATACTCTTCCAGAACGTTGGATCGGCCACAGCGACTCACCAATGTCACTCTGGCCCCCGCGATCGCCAGGCTTAACCCACGACTTTTTTTTCTGTGAGGGTATACCAAAGAATTCGTGTGTCACCTCCATGTCAAAGAACCTAAACGACCTGAGGCGACGCATCACAAAGCAGTGGAGTCAATATCAGAGGACATGCTGGCACGAGTCTGGACAGAACTAGAGTACCGTCTCGAAATCTGTCGTGTCACCAACGAGGCTCAAATCGGGCTTTTGTAGTGGATAGGTAAAATGTTTAAGCTAATGCGTCTTTTCATGTTAATACAGTTGTGTTATGTTTGTTCAGTCATGAATAAATCAGGTTTATTTTGCACTATCCTTTTTAACGGGAGTCTGTACTTTCATATCTTACAACGTTAAATTCCTCAATTTTGGGTACACTTTTCTCAGAAGTTATGAAAGATACAAATGTAGAAAAAAAATAGGGCATATATAACATACCTTTATGTATACAACCAATTAAATAAATTTAAAATTCCGCTGAGCGGTTGGCAAAAAAATCATTGATAACTAGGCCTGTGACATTGGAGCATGTTTACAGTGAAAGGAAACCAATTCACTACAAGATATACACAGAGTACGCAAGTGTATGTGTGTACGGAGACGACACAACCGCCGCGGTACAGTTCATTCAAGTGTAATACAAAATGTCGTGAAGTGTAGTGCGCTCCGCAGTATGGCTCAGAAGGAAAGAAACACGTTTTGGAAACTAGAATATTTAGTTTCACAGTATGGTGCATTCTAAATAGCAATCTGTATTGTAAACTTTGCAATGTCAGAATTACGTGTGCTAAAAACAAAGAATATAATGTTCAAAGGCACCTAAATACAATGAAACATAAACGGCTGGAACAAGGAAATGTGCAGAAGGACCCTATGTCAAATTCAACATTTTATGAAGACATATTGTTTAAGGCATTTATACCTGCCGACACACTATTTAATAAACTCGCAAATGCGGCGTTCCACGAGTTTTTATAGAAATACACTAGAAGAGAAATTCCACATCAGACTACGTTACGGAAGTAGTATGTCGAGAAAATTTACAACACATGCATTACTGAGGTCAGAGATAAACTAACAATTCTACAATATGTGGGGGTTTTTCAATATGCAATCCAATTATTGTGGCCATCAGGTAGGTATAGAGGACTTCTGATTGTTATCGTTGCAGCATCCTATGTGTTAAAGACAGTAACTACGTTGAAAACAACATGTAGAAAGTTTTTACCCTGTCAGGTAGCTAATATTCTGCCGGATGACAAACACTTACTTACTTACAAATGGCTTTTAAGGAACCCGAAGGTTCATTGCCGCCCTCACATAAGCCCGCCATCGGTCCCTATCCTGTGCAAGATTAATCCAGTCTCTATCATCACACCCCACCTCTCTCAAAGCCATTTTAATATTATCCTCCCATCTACGTCTCGGCCTCCCCAAAGGTCTTTTTCCCTCCGGTCTCCCAACTAACACTCTATATGCATTTCTGGATTCGCCCATACGTGCTACATGCCCTGCCCATCTCAAACGTCTGGATTTTAAGTTCCTAATTATGTTAGGTGAAGAATACAATGCGTGCAGTTCTGAGTTGTGTAACTTTCTCCATTCTCCTGTAACTTCATCCCGCTTAGCCCCAAATATTTTCCTAAGCACCTTATTCTCAAACACCCTTAACCTATGTTCCTCTCTCAGAGTGAGAGTCCAAGTTTCACAACCATACAGAAGAACCGGTAATGTAACTGTTTTATAAATTCTAACTTTCAGATTTTTGGACAGCAGACTGGATGATAAGAGCTTCTCAACCGAATAGTAACACGCATTTCCCATATTTATTCTGCGTTTAATTTCCTTCCGAGTGTCATTTATATTTGTTACTGTTGCTCCAAGATATTTGAATTTTTCCACCTCTTCAAAGGATAAATCTCCAATTTTTATATTTCCATTTCGTACAATATTCTGGTCACGAGACATAATCATATACTTTGTCTTTTCGGGATTTACTTCCAGACCGATCGCTTTACTTGCTTCAAGTAAAATTTCCGTGTTTTCCCTAATCGTTTGTGTATTTTCTCCTAACATATTCACGTCATCTGCATAGACAAGAAGCTGATCTAACCCGTTCAATTCCAAACCCTGCCTGTTATCCTGAACTTTCGTAATGGCATATTCTAGCGGATGACAAACACACTGCAGATAATTTAGATGTCAAATATTTCACATATGCAACTGTCGTTTCGCAGTTTTCTGCATTCAAATCCATACTAGACAGTAGTAGACACTCATTCGCTTTCGAAACTTTGAGAATGCACCTTGTTGTTCACTGTAATTACAAACTAAACACGCAATATACAATAAATCTAACGCAACAAGTGTTGAATGGAATTTTCTAATAGTTGAAATGAAGTTAAATAAAGATAGAAAGTAATTCAGAGGAATGTGTGTATTATTCTCTTCTGCAGACTGTACTGTACAAGACGGAGCGGTGCTACGTACTCTGTGTATATCCTGGAGTGAGTTGACTTTCTTTCACTGTACACATGCTCCAATGTCACAGGCCTATTGATAACATTCTTTTACATTAAGAATGACTGCAAATTATTTTTTATTTTTGCTGAAGATAGAAATAAATTTAATTTTTTTAACCTACCGTGTAGAATTTGATACTTTGTACTAATTTCAGCCTTTTGCGTGTGCCACTATCCAAAAAAAATAAGGAAATGCAGAAAAATGGTGTCAAAGTTTCTATATCTTGCAATGTTAAATTCCTCAATTTTGGGTGTACTTTTCTCAGAAGTAATAAAAGATACAAATGTAGAAAAAATGAGGCATTATGTAACGCGCTTTTATGTATACAACCGGCTGAATAAAGTTAAAATTTCACTGAGCGGTTGGCAAGAAAAATTTTTCATTGATAAATTTTGTTGTATTAAGAATTACAACAATATTTTTTGCTGAAGATAGGGCTAAAAGCTGACAATTAGAAGAAATAAAATCATACACATATTAAACTACCGAAAAACCATAAAAATTAAAACTTCATTTTTTTGTCAAAATTCGGTGTACAGACATTGTGTAATTCAATATTTTGCTTTCAGTGTAGGCCCTCTGTAATAAAATACACACCAGTAAAATGAGTTAGTGATACGGCGTGCGAGAATGAGCACTTTCCATCATCCAATAAAGGATTAATCTTGCCACGTGTTGTAGAACAGTAGAACACACATATACCGGTAATTCACTCATTTTATAAACGTGGTATTTTTGCGTTCGAGATGTTGACATTGAGGACATATGCAAGTTTAACGGCCCTTTCACCAGTGTCTGTCAGGTTTCGTCTGACATGTTCAGTTGACGATTGTTAACGTTCTCTCGTTTCAGCGGAAATCACTTGTTTGAAAGACACTGACAAAGAGATGAGTATCAACCAAACTGACACGTACTTCCTCACTACACATATCACGATGCAATTAGACCGTCACTTTAAGTGAAGGTTTGTCATATTGAATATGAGCCTTGCACATACGAGCTACGCGTCTCCTTCATTACCACAGAGGGCACATTCTTACAATCACATCAGCTGCCGAAATGCAATACCTACCTCGATTCCTGCGACACTGATTAATTTTTGAAGGGTCGCTGTGCACTTGCTGTACATGATGTATTAATATTATGCTATCTTAGTCATTATACTTACTTACTGGCTTTTAAGGAACCCGGAGGTTCATTGCCGCCCTCACATAAGCCCGCCATTGGTCCCTATCCTGAGCAAGATCAATCCAGTCTCTACCATCATATCCCACCTCCTTCAAATCCATTTTTATATTATCTTCCCATCTATGTCTCGGCCTCCCCAAAGGTCTTTTCCCCTCTGTCCTCCCAACTAACACTCTATATGCATTTCTGGATTCGCCCATACGTGCTACATGCCCTGCCCATCTCAAGCGTCTGGATTTAATGTTCCTAATTATGTCAGGTGATGGATACAGTTCGTGCAGCTCTGCGTTGTGTAACTTTCTCCATTCTCCTGTAACTTCATCCCTCTTAGCCCCAAATATTTTCCTAAGAACCTTATTCTCAAAAACCCTCACTCTCTGTTCCTCTCTCAAAGTGAGAGTCCAAGTTTCACAGCCATACAGAACAGCCGGTAATATAACTGTTTTATAAATTCTAACTTTCAGATTTTTTTTACAATTTTAGTCATTATAGAAGTTTGAAATGTAGTTACTTTTCATCCCTGATCACATATATAACAGATGTGTCAACCTTACAGATTTGACGGCAACAACTTTTATGAATTTCCTCTATGCTGCCATCTAGCTTCTGCATAAGAAGTCACGTTACAAGTCTCATTTGAATTACATGGAGCAACTGTACTTCCATCTAGCGGTCGTTCCCAATCGACGTTGGAGATCCTGGTAGTTGTTCTCTTCCATATGTTACCGTTTTTAACATGGGGATGACCAATCTTTTTCATTCATGTGTAGAATCCCAATGGCCATGTCCTTGAGAAAAATGTTTCATATCAGCAAATGAATTGGTGAATCGAAATCTTTCCTTTAAATGCGACTGAGGTTTTGACATATATGGAAGATTAGAAACGTTGGTGATAAAAATGAAATAAATCCTTGGAAACAGTTAAACATTTCAAAGCCGTATACGTACATTGGTTATTGTTGTTGAAACAAGCAAACTGCTTTTGATGATAATATCTATGATGTTGTCGCTGTTAAAGACAACAGTTATGATGAAGTACAGGTCAAACATCTTTATCACGATGAAGAAGTACTTCATAATAAATCACGTCAAATAGGCCTACTAAATATGCGCGTACATTATTGAAAGCCTCTTGTTTAGTAGGTAGTTTGTCTATGATCGTTACTTTTTAACTATGAAGTAGAGTGTAGACAATCGAGTTGGTTCTAATTTTGATATGAAGAAGAGGACCAAACATCAGACATTAAGGTTAACCGCTTGAGTTAACACACAATAAAAGTGAGACACAGCATTTCTGAAGTACTGGAGTCAATATGTAACTTTGGCGGACAACAGTATTTTTTAACACACTATCGTATTATTTTTATGACACCAGCGTAGCGTAGCGTAAGGTGTTGCGTTTAAATCCGGAAGATCTTGGGTTCATTGGTTTTCTCTATTGCTCTTATCCTTCCGGTTCTACTATGGCTCTGGGGTTTACTCAGTCTCTAACTGAAATGAGTACACAAGGTTATAGGTTCTCAATTATTGGCTAAGACTTTTGCACAGTAGGCCTAATGTACAGTTGTCAAAAAAAAAAGTGGCCGCACTCGTGAACAGCGAATATTTTCAAAGTCCACTTCGGGTCGCGGCGATGTTACACGATGCATGTGCTTGTACAAGGAGTTCCGGAACTATGAAAGTGTTCCATGTCTGCGCCTCGTAGACCAGCGGTAGAGTGCTTGTTTAATGATTCAAAGGTTGTTGGTTCGGGCCTTCTTCAAGTTTTCATTTTATTTTTTAATCGTTCTTTAGCGATGTAAATGGTATTCAAATTATCATTTATATTCTGTTATCGATCTTTATGGATATCACGTTATTTTATTTTGTTATCATTCTTTAGAGATATGAATAATATTCCAGTCATCATTTGTATTCTGTTATCGTTTTATAACGATATGAATAATAATAATTATTATTGTATCTCCAATGGGGGTTACCCCTATTTTACATATGTATGTTAGGGCTATAGTTTTATACACAAAAAAAGATAAGCATAAAGAGAAATGGAAAAGAAAATTAAATTAACTTACGCGATGTAAACAATACATAAACAATCCGTAAATTAGGCATTGCGATTGCAAAACAAATATCAGGTATCAATTTGAAACATACAAAAACATTAACAACACACATACGTAACACTTTAACCACACTTTTAAAAGTTACAAATTTGGCTCCAACAAGAATAAATAGGGCACTGTCACTAATTACTATTCTTCTACAATTTCTTAAATACATCTGTAATAAATCTGTGAAATTCCGATATGAATAATATTCACGTTTTTTATATTCTGTTATCGTTCTTTAGCGATATAAATAATATTCATGTTATCATTTATATTCTGTTTTCCTTCATTAGCATTATAAAATAATAGGCTATTCAAGTTATTTATATTGTTATTGTTCTTTCGCAATATAAATAATCTGTATTTTATGTAAGTAATTATTATAACACAAATAACCATTTTTCTTTGTAAAATAGGTTATTTTATTTAGATAATTGAATACGTATTATATAATATCTTATATTAATTAAACAAACCGATATTTATCATTTATATTCTGTTATCGTTCTTTAGTGATACTGTATAAATAATATTCAAGTTATTTATATTGTAATCATTCTTTAGCGATATAAATAACATAAATTTAATATTAGGTTTGGAAAAATCCAGTTGCATAATAATGGTAGGCCTATTAGTTTTTCTTTTTGTATTATTACATTATACTATCTTGAACCACAATAAGATGAAAAGGAGTAACGAGGAATTGAACCTGGGACGTTGACATCTAAATTCCGACGTTCGTCCGCTGAGCTACGAGGACAAAAGTGTGGAAACATTTTCGGAAAAATTGGCCCAATCACACTCTAAGATTTTCTGATAATTCGTAGAAGCTAGTCCAGGATGCGGGGGGCAAAGGCTAATTGGGGTTTCCCGGTCTCTGATCGGGTCAAACATCCTGATAGAACTAATATTTAACCCTTGCCGTGACTTTCGGTGAAGTCCGGAGGGCCCAATTAGTCAAATCCACTCTCCTCCTCTTCACGCTTGGGCCCCCTGGAATTTAATAAGATGCAAAAGAGATAGTGGTGTGTGGAAAGCAACGGGATGTTACCGCATTTAGGCCTATCCTTCCCAAGAAAAAATGCAAACATGAACAAAGGAAGCTTTTAATAGAAGAAGAAGGATCTTCTGCGGACCTCTGGAAAAAGAACTAAGGCAGAGACTAGTGAAGTGCTTTGTGTGGAGTGTGGTATTGTATGGGTAAGGAACATGGACATTACGAAGAAATGAAGAGAAACGAATTGAAGCATTTGAAATGTGGATGTGGAGAAGAACGGTGCGTGTGAAGTGGACAGACAGAATAAGAAATAAAATTGTGTTTGAAAAAGTGAGTGAAGAAAGAATGATGCTGAAACTGATTAGAAAGAGAAAAAGGAATTGGTTGGGTCTCTGGTTGAAAAGAATATTAGACGACATTAGGATATGTGGATCATATGCGGAGACTAAGAGGAAGGCAGAAAATCGGAAAGATTGGAGATTGCTGGGTTTGCAATGAAAGACCTGCCCATGGGCAGAACACTTATGTATGTTCAGAATGCCTGGAATATCGTGTCTAAGAACAGTCGCTATTTGCAAAGATTAGTCGATTCCATGCCCACTCGACTGCAAGATGATCGAGATAAGAGGAAGATAGACTAAATATTGAATTGTGACTTTTTGTTTCGTTTTTCGAACGCTTAATTGTTTGAATGTTCTAAGGCCGACGCCAGTAAATTTGTTTTGTTTATACCACGAAAGATATTTTAATTTTTATTTTTAGTATGTTATTTTATGACGCTTTATCAACAGCTTAGGTTATTTAGCGTCTGAATGAGATGAAGGTGATAATGCCGGTGAAATGAGTCCGGGGTCCAGCACCGAAAGTTACCCAGCATTTGCTCATATTCGGTTGAGGGAAAACCCTGGAAAAAACCTCAACCAGGTAACTTGCCCCGACCGGGAATCGAACTCGGGCCACCTGGTTTCGCGGCCAGATGCGCTAGCCGTTACTCCACATTTGTGGACGATATTTTTATTGAGAATCAAATCTTTTTTCTTTCCATTTGCAGCCACAATATCATAATGATAAAGTCATGGCATAATATATTGATGAACCTGATGTTAATTACTAAAATAATCGTAAAAGAGAAAGGAGCCATTATGTACAGTTTGTCTCTCTCAAAAACAGAACAAAAAAGAACATAAAAAGCACGAGGTTGGAGTCAAAGCAGGATCTCAGGAATAAGAGGTCGGAACGTTACCATTACGCTATTGAATAACACACAGAATACTTCAATTATAACTGTAGATATCAGGCAACGTGGTCCAACAACATGTAACATCGCCTGTTTCCGAATTGTAGCGAAGATACCCGAAGGGGATCTTTGTTTCGGGAGAGCGGCCACTTTTTCTTTTGACAACTGTACATTAGCAATCATAAATGCTCACGGGAAGATTGCAAGGTAAAACCCGCTTCTGAAACCATCTTCTGTCTTGTCCTGATACTTCTCCAATATTAGTCTCTGCACAAAAAAGAAGAACAACATCTCTCTTTGTTTAACTTCAAATTACCTACTATACTCTCTGCCCGTTAGTTCCACTGTCACAGCAGATAAACAAATTCCATTTCTTCATCTATTGATGGTATCGGTTTTCGAATACTTCCGAAATCAATCATTCAGAGAAAGAGATAAGTGTCAGATATGAATGTATTAATGAGCAACAAGCGAGCGAGGTATTCTGTGTCATTTAAATTGAAGTGATTGACTTCGTGGAGAAAATATATTGGTATTTTTAAACTAATCTCTATATTTAGGCCTACTGTTACCGAACTTTAAAAAGTTTATTTCCTTACTTCTTTTTACATATGCGCGTATGAAATCTCCATATATTTTTGCATTAAAAAGAGGGAAGAAAGGGGTCCAATATGCGAGTAAATACTAATATTAGAACGAACGCATTTTTAGTCCATGTGGGAGGGAGATACTCTTCTCAGTCACATTTGTGCATATTTGCATATATATTCATTCATTCATTTAGTGTTCTACCCTAGGGCAGGTCTTTCACTGCAAACTCAGCTTTTTCCAGTATTTCCTATTTTCTGCCTTCCTCTTTGTTTCCTCGTATGATCCATATATCTTAATGTCGTCTATCATATTCTGATATCTTCTTCTACCCCGAACTCTTCTCCCGCTCACCATTCCTTCCAGTATATCCTTTAACTAGGTTATTTAACGACGCTGTATCAACTACGAGGTTATTTAGCGTCGATGAAATTGGTGATAGTGAGATGGTATGTGGCGAGATGAGGCCGAGGATTCGCCATAGATTACCTGACATTTGCCTTACGATTGGGGAAAACCTCGGAAAAAATCCAACCAGATAATCAGCCCAAGCGGGAATCGAACCCGCTCCCGAGCGTAACTCTGGATCGGTAGACAAGCGCCTTAGCCGACTGAGCTACACCGGTGGCCTGCATCCTTTAGTAGGCAGTTTCTTCTCAGCCAGTGACTCAACCAATTCCTTTTCCTCTTCCTGATCAGTGCATATATATTGTAACATTTATTTTGCATACAGTATATTCGAACTTTGCTCGCTCGGTAAGTTAAAGGCGAAATCAATTTTATATCATCCCTAACTTATATTTTTTCCGTTATAAAATCATTAACGTCCACACCTGTGGAGTAACGGCTAGCGCGTCTGGCTGCGAAACCAGGTGACCCAGTTTCGATTCCCAGTCGGGGCAGGTTACCTGGTTGAGGTTTTTTCCGGGATTTTCTCTCAACCCAATATGAGCATATTCTAGGTAACTTTCGGTGCTGGACCCCTGACTCATTTCACCGGCATTATCACCTTCATCTCATTCAGACGCTAAATAACGTAAGATGTTGATAAAGTGTCGTAAAATAACCTACTACTACTACTACTACTACTACTACTACTACTACTACTACTACTACTACTACTACTACTAAACTCATTAAGGGTGCTATTCATAGACATTTCGCTAGCCCGCGCTACGAGCGTGCTAAACTAGCCCCGGCTATCGAGTGATTACTTGTACAGGATTCATATCATATCGCTAACACTGGTTTATGAATACAAAAAACGTTAGTTCGTTGATCATCCACCGGAAGCCCGCGCTAAGAATGTCTATGAATACGGCCCTAATATATTGTTTGTTACATCGTTAAACCTATCAGACAGGTATCACATCTAATTCCTGTTCATAATACGCTTGTATAATATGAGATTTCAAATTAGAACGAAATAAAGTGTGCCTCTTTGTAGAGGGTGACGAAAGTTCATACTGTTTGACATCCCTGAAGACTGAGCCGTGCAGAAGGAAAAGTTTTGGGAAATGAAATGAGATTTTGGAGGTGTCTTTCTCTCGACAACGTCGTAGCAAAGGTGGGAAGGGATGGAGAGGGTGAAAGGGGGAGAGTCTGATACGTGAACCTGTAGAGTAGAAACTTTATTGTCGTTAGCGTTACACACATACAGACCTTGTCTATTACAGCGCGAGATTAAGTCTGTCTTTCCTTGCTTTCAGCTTTTCTGTTCCTTGTCGTTCTCTACTTCTTTCCAGCTACAAGCTGACTAATGCGATAACATCACTCAATAATTGCGTTGCTTGGCACTCTGTCGCCCCCCCCCCCAATTCTCCGAGTTTCTACTGTTGTGGACTGCCTTGCTGTTTTGTGTAATGATTCTTTGAACTGCAGAGGGTTTCTTATATTTAGTTAACCCTTCCGATATTCAGTGCAGACACACTGAAGCTTATGGGCTATTCCATCTGAAATCGATCAGTAAAAAACCTCGCATTTTTTATATTCTAATTTTTTCCCTATTTATACAAGGTGCTGAGAAGAGTGCATTTGCAAAAATATACTATCGAAAGTCAAACGGTTTTCGTATTGTTGAGCGACAAATTTAGCGTATTTTAGAAAAACAAGCCTCTTTCAGCGCTCAGAACTCTGGAACCATTTACTGCAGAACATTGAATGAGAGCTCATTTTGAAGCTGACATTTGGTAGGTTATGATAAGCAGTAATCCTTATTTTTATTGTATACAGAGAGACAGATAATCTGATTTTACTTACTTTTAGGCTTTTTGCCCATTTGTAAAAATGTAAAAAAAATAGTGAGAAAAAACCTTGCATTATTAAGAGGGATTCGACATTGTTGGCTTAGTGTCACGGCTATAAGTTTCGAGGGTATTAAATGAATTATTTTCACACGCCTGGATTTGAACGGCACAATACCGCTCGTACTGGCCGAGAGATGAAGATAAGCGAGCGTTGGGGGTCATTTTACTCCTGTGTTTATGAAAACCTGTGACAAAGCTAGCCCAGCTATGCGCTACTAGACGAAACATCACGTGTTTATGTCTCCGGGGCTTGCATCCCTCGGCTAGCTCCCGCCTCACAGTCAGCTGGTTAGCTCACGCGCGTACTATTTATTTTCTCTATTCGATATTTTCAATACTTTCTTATCAACGTCGCACCAGTAAAAAATATGTGTTTATTTGTACTTTCAATGCGGAATCTAACCATATATTTTAAAAATATTTTTTCGTGGGCAAAGGCGTCTTAATGAAGAAAAATCTAAATTTCTCCATTTCCATAAAAAATAAGAAAAACTGTTTATATGTCAATATAAACTTTAACTTTTCAGCATCAAAATAAACCATGATTTTGATCATTGGGTGAAAGGGTTTCGGAGCCACAACAGTTTAAAGTAGCTAATTTTTTGAAAATACGATAAATTTAAATATTTTTAATTTAAACACTATGAAGTTCTGATGCCTCAAACTTTGCACAAAGCATTGTATCACAGTTGTCTACGGACAGAAAAAGTTTCATTGTATTTAAAAATTGCAAGGTCAATTTTCTCTATATTTCTGTCGATTTGAGATGGAATAGCCCTTATAGACTTATAATAGGTCTATATGTTTTCAAGTCCTCTCTCTCTCTCTCTCTCTCTCTCTCTCTCTCTCTCGAAATATAAGCTACATTATGTATTGACACATTATATCGCATGGGTATGTGTTCGTAAAACAGGGACATTACTATGGCGGGAAACGAGCGTCTGTAGCTCAAATGATTGCGGGTTGGTCTTCCATCCAGGCGGTCTGGTTTCGATGCCCGACCAGGTCGTGATGGATTTTGTAATGGGTAAAGCAGACTTTGGAGAGGACTTTTTCTCGGGGTAATTCCGTCCCCCTCTATTATTACACCAACACACTCCACTTCACTTACATTCCCCCTCTTTTCATCAACTCAGTTTCTTTTCCCCCATTTCAGGCTCGCGACCGATGAAAAGTCGGCTGTGGATCGCTATCGAACTCGGACCTCGTGGTAAGTGGTCATTAATAGACCGCGGAACTTTATGTAATTGCATGTATTGATTTGGCATATTAAAAAAGAGTAAATTCTCGGTAACTTTCGGCGCTGGACCCTGGACTCATTTCGCCGGCATTAATTCATTCATTCATTTAGTGTTTTGCACAAGGACAGGTCTTTCACTGCAAACCCAGTTTTCTCCAATCTTTCCTATTTTCTGTCTTTCTTTTTCTCTCCTCATATTGTTTATTGTTAGTAAAATAACATGTACAAAAATAGTCTTAATTCTTCCCTGAAGAAGTAAAAACTCGTGCTCAGGGAGTTATCTAAACACATACTTAACACAAACAAAGATAATTATTTGACACAAAGTGGGTCAAGAAAAAAAAATTATAGGAATAAATTAACTTTAAAAATACAATTTAAATTTTAACAATTTAAATCATACAAATACATACACATATTAAATCAATATATATTCTTTAAAAATTAAATTCCTAACGCTATTTTTGAAATTTCTGATACTAAAATTTTCCAAATTTGGGTATTTTTCAATTATTTCATTATATAACCTTGGACCAAAGTAGGTACAATAGCTAAAAGCTGTCTGTGTTGTGAAATATATGATCCATATATCTTAATGTCATCTATCATCTGATATCCTCTTCTGCCCCGAACTCTTCTCCCGTTCACCATTCCTTCCAGTGCATCCTTCAGTAGGCAGTTTCTTCTCAGCCAGCGATCCAACCAATGCCTTTTCCTCTTCCTGATCAGTTTCAGCATCATTCTTTCTTCACCCACTCTTTCCGACACAGCTTCATTTGTTATTCTGTCTGTCCACTTCACACGTTCCATTCTTCTCCATATTCACATTTAAAATTCTTCTATTCGCTTTTCTTCACTTCGTCGTAATGTCTATGTTTCTTCCCCATATAATGTCACACTCCATACAAAGCACTTCACTAGTCTCTTCCAGAGGTCCGCAGAAGATAGCTGGCATTACCACCTTCGTCTCATTCAGACGCTAGATAACTATAGCAGTTAAAAAAGCGTCATAAAATAACCAATAAATAAATAAATAAATAAAAAATAAATGAATAAATAATTAAATAAAGTAAAAAAATAAATACATAAATAAGTAAATAAATAAATAAGTAAATAAATAAATACATAAATAAATAAATAAGTAAATAAATATATAAATAAATAAGTAAAAAAAAAATAAATAAATAAATAAATAAATAAATAAATAAATAAGTAAATAAATAAATAAGTAGATAAATAAATAAATAAATAAGTAAGTAAATAAATAAATAAGTAAAAAAATAAATACATAAATAAATAAGTAAATAAATAAATACATAAATAAATAAATACATACATAAATAAATAAATACATAGATAAATAAATAAATAAGTAAAAAATACATAAATAAATAAGTAAATAAATAAATAGGTAAATAAATAAATAAATAAATAAGTAAAAAAGAAATAAATAAGTAAAAAATAAGTAAATAAATACATAAATAAATAAGTAAATACATAAATACATAAATAAATAAATAAATAAGTAAATAAGTAAATAAATACATAAATCAATAAATAAATACATAAATAAATAAATAAGTAAATAAATACATAAATAAATAAATACATAAGTAAGTAAATAAATACATAAATAAATACATAAATAAATAAATAAGTAAATAAGTAAACAAAAACCAGACGTGTGGATATAGGGATATTAATTTTAACGTGTGTAGGCCTACCAACTGCAGACGGACGCCCCAGTTGTGTCCGTGGCGAAGTAAGACGCCAGCTCTGTCCGTCCGACCGGTCACACGCGGCTGAGCAGGGACATTTATTTCCCTCACGTACGCTCATCGCAGCTCCCTTTGCCGCACTTTGTTTTCTACTGCAGAACTTGGGTTTCTGATTTCAGTTCTCAACTTTTTAATGGAGTGCTAAGACTGGTTGGATATTAATGGCAGTGCCGTGTTGTAGCGATCTCTTATTTGCCTTCCTGCTGTCTGTCAGTTACTTTTCGACTTCTACGGACTCTTGAATGAGCGCTGATGTTGAGGGGTTGCGTTTCCGGATCCGATAAATATTTACTTACTTCCAGACGGGATTGACTGACAAGGTTCCAAACCATGTGTCAATCTCGACAGCATCCGAGCCCTCAAACCTGTTAAAAATATATGATCCCTTGTTTAAATTATTCATTTTGATTTCAGGAACAGGCTGGAAAAATACAGAATGAACATGACTCCGAATTCTAAAGCAGCTGTACTTTTATCTTGTGGTTGTGAAGGCTGCTGATCCAGCTGAACAGTGTTAAATTCTCCGCAGGAAAGTGAAATTCATTTCACATCAGTAGAGATGGGCTGTGTCCATGGATTTGTGTTGTTTCATAGTAGGCCTACATAGTATGACGAGTAGTTTTTTATTTAGGTTTGTTTGTATTTATTTATCTGTGTCATATTGCCTGCGTAGGGAAGTTACGTGCAAAAAAAATAATTTCTACACGGCGAGTAAAATGCGTAATTTGTTATAAATGTAAAAAAAAAATGTAATAAATACAAGATAAACAAAGTATTAAATTGTTACTCGACTTCCCAGGCTACCAGCATGCATTAGGGGAGAGTTGGGTAGTATCGGACATCGGGTAATATCGGACAGTGCGTTTCTTTCAACTACCATCAGATGGCAGTATCTGAATGACATGATTACGTTTCTGTATGCGACATCACAGAAACGTAACCATGTCATTCAGGTACTGTCATCTGGTGGTAGATGAAAGAAACACTGTCGATATTACCCGATGTCCGATACTACCCAACTCTCCCCTACTCGTGGTAATTCATTCGAACTCTTCATATAAAGTCTTCATTTCTTCTGTCCTATGAAACGATAAGCTGACACCACAGTGTTTCCGCGTATTGCTTAGCTAGTCGCTGCACCGACACAGCTCCCAGAGTTTACTGGTCATCGAAGGTTGTCGGCGGTTTTAATTATTTTGTCATTGTGTTTCCCATGGTTCCCATAGACATATTTTGTTCTTATATATTTTTACGAACTCTTTATATCATTTTGATAATGGAAAATGGGCAAATCGCAATATAGCGAACGTAGAAGCTCCGCCCACGACCCCTTCCACTTTTCCCCTACTAGCTCAACAGACACTCTACGTGATAGGCGAGTGTTCTGTCGAATGCACATTTCATGTAGGTGGGGATAACTTCCCCTACTGACGTTCGCTATATTGCGATTTATCCTGAAAAATGTCTTTTTTTCTTAATGCTGACTTCGTTTATTTTTCTTTGTCCGCTGACCGAAGAAGTCCTGTTCACTGAGGCCAGTATTATAGGAGAAAGCACAAAATTTGTTTCCTTTTTGAAAACTCCTTGTGGACATTTTCCTACACGTGTCACCTTTGAATTTTACAATACACTTCTAAATTGTTCGTGACCATATTGTGATGTAATAGTCTAGAAATTTTAAAAGGATGGAATGACATAATCAAATTCAGTTCACAGCATAATCAGTGATTTTGAAGTTAGTAAGATCTTGTATTAAAAATAAAAGTTGAGGACCATACATCGTATGCAGGAAAACCTTTGCATAGCAAATATGTGAACCGTAAGTAATGTAATTAATTTCAGGGGGTTATTCTTTGAAATACTTCAAACAAAAAAGTGTAATACAATTTTGCTCGTCTTTGCTTCCTTTTCGAGACAAAAATTGTTTTATGTGAAACATTTCATAGCGTGTTCTGAGAAAGCCATTGATTTAATTTCCGATATGCTCAGTCAGTTTTAGAGAGCATTGTATTATGGTAATAAATGACTGAAGGAATTTTAGTTTTGTCATTAATGTGCAGAAGTTTGATCCGAACAAATGCAACTTTTCGTTCGAAAAGGAATTTTAAAATGTTACATTTGTTCGGATCAAATTTCTGCACATTTAAAGAACAAAACTGCAATTCTTTCAATCACTTATTATCATAATACACTTATTTATTTATGGCTGTTGATGAACCCAGAGGTTCATTGCCGCCCTTAAGTAAGCTCGCCATTGGTCCCTATCCTGAGCAAGATTAATCCAGTATCTACCATTATATCCCACCTCTCTCAAATCCATTTTAATATTATCCTCCCACCTACGTCTCGGCCGTCCGAAAAGTCTTTTTCCCTCCGGCCTACCAACCAACACTATATATGCATTTTTTGGATTCGCACATAGGTGCTACAAGTCCTGCGCTTGTTTTCGGTTTCTTCTTCTTGATTCAACAACGCTGACCAATTTCAGAAGCATGATGCTGTAAACGTTCTCTTAAGTATAACTGGAAAATATTTTTTAACTTCGAATTTGCACAAAGGAGTTCTTGAGAGATGAGATAAGTTTCTCTTCTAATACTGTTCTGCAATTCTTCTGAAGTACGTAAGTGCGAATCGTACTACGTGAGATCGGGAGAGGGATTTCCAATTTCATTAAACTTCTCTTCTGTTAGCACAGTATGTAACAGTTTCCGATTTCTTGTCTGAAATGGACTCGCTCGCTACCCTTTGTTTCGCTTCCAATTCTGGCCCTGCTGTGTATTGCGATATCAGGGATCTTTCGGGGTTTAATATTGAAAGCTGTGACATCATTCCAAGACAGTTTTTAAATTTCAGTAAAAATTTTCGCCATTACAAAGCAAATTTGTTTCGATGTAGCCCTTCTTGCTCTGAAAGGTTCTATTAAAATATTAAATAATCATTTGTACAATATAAACTGTAGAACAAATTATGTAATGTTACTGTCATAATTTTTCTCATTAGCAAATTGAACTTTTGTTTCTGTTACAACTATTGTATCAAGGAATTTAAATTTATGCAGTATTCTTTGTCATTTGATCCACAAACGATTAGGAGAAACGCAGAAATTCTAGTTGAAGCAAGTAAAGCGTTTGGGTTGGAAGTAAACCCCGAAAATACTAAGGTATATGATTATGTCTCGTACCAGAATATAGTACGAAATGGAACTATAAAAATTGGAGATTTATCCTTCGAAGAGGTGGAAAAATTCAAATATCTTGGAGCTACAGTAACAAATATAAATGACACTCGGGAGGAAATTAAACGCAGAATAAATATGGGAAATGTCTGTTATTATTCGGTTGAGAAGCTTTTGTCATCTAGTCTTCTGTCAAAAAATCTGAAAGTTAGAATTTATAAAACAGTTATATTACCGGTTCTTCTGTATGGTTGTGAAACTTGGACTCTCACTTTGAGAGAGTAACAAAGATTAAGGGTGTTTGAGAACAAGGTTCTTAGGAAAATATTTGGGGCTAAGAGGGATGAAGTTATAGGAGAATGGAGAAAGTTACACAACACAGAGCTGCACGCATTGTATACTTCACCTGACATAATTAGGACCATAAAATCCAGACGTTTGAGATGGGCAGGACATGTAGCACGTATGGGTGAATCTAGAAATGCATATAGAGTGTTAGTTGGGAGGCCGGAGGGCAAAAGACTTTTGGGGAGGCCGAGACGTAGATGGGAAGATAATATTAAAATGGATTTGAGGGAGATAGGATATGATGGTAGAGACTGGATTAATCTTGCTCAGGATAGGGACCAATGGCGGACTTATGTGAGGGCGGCAATGAACCTCCGGGTTCCTTAAAAGCCAGTAAGTAAGTAAGTAAGTATTCTTTGTCATTTAGGCATTCTGCTATGGCAGAAAGAATGTTAAAACTGTGGTCCCTAATGACTTCTCAGTTTTCACATTAGCATCTTATGTAAAAAATATTCTAACGTGTACCTTGTCTTCTAATGATTACACTCTACAATTGATTGCAATTTGCCATTTTGTTTTTTGCATAGAATAGACAACACAAAACATTGTTCACCAGAAATTGAAGTAGGTCTACACCTCATTTAAGAATGCACTATTTTTATATTTATATAACGTTAAAATGTATGTATCTTTCGATTAGTCTATTTTCGATTATTTTCCATTATTCACTCATTAAAGCGACTGAAGCACTTTCTTCCTGATAAACTAAAATTAATCCTTGTACAAACACTCGTGATGCCACACTTCGACTACTGCGATATTATATTAAGTAACCTAAATGCAAATTTGAGCAGCAGGTTACAACGTGTGCATAATGCGTGCGTCCGTTATATTTGCAATATTCGTAAGTATGATCTATGTTTCCACGTCTTTCCAAACTCTGTCTTAGCTAAGGCTAAGCGATCGACGAGCCCTGCATTCTCTTGTTCTCTTATTTCAAATTCTGCGCACCGCTACCCCAATCTATTTGGCTTCTAGTTTTCAAAATTTATCCGCATATCATCAGCTAAGTACCAGGTCTCATCATAACTATCTACTCATTATACCCGACCATAAGACATCTTTATATTCTTCATCCTATACAGTTTCAGTTGCTAGAAATTGGAACTCGTTTCCGAGTGATGTAAGGGGTTGTTGGATAGCAACTTCATTTAGGTCAAAATTGCATTAATTCTTGTTTAACAGATTAATTATTGATTAATATTTGTTACTTATAATGAAACTAACATATGTCCATTCGTATTATGTCTATCATTAATTTCTCTAACCAGAATTCAAAACCTCTAATGGCAAAATCTCATTACATTAATATTCTCATTATATCAATATATTTTGAAGTTATATTTTGCTCCCTATAACATAGTACTAATAAACTTCTATTAAATTAATTCTCATCATTTTAACCAACTAGCTATCTAAACTTAATTATAATTCTTTACATATTACGTATAGATTGAATCGAATTACATTAGCTCATAAATTAAGTTATTACTTTTTCTTATAGGTTTTACCTCAATTTAAATAAACATGTACTAGTCGTTGAAACTTAAGGGGACACTCAACTATATTTTCGAACTTTTTTCCTATTACACATGGGAAGTAACATGCAAGACCTCATCTCATTAGATCCATTACTTTTAAAATAAAAAATATTTCAATTTTTAATCAATCATTAATTATCATTTTTTATTTTTTTGGCTTTGTGCATTTGACTGTGCCTTCTCAATGAAGAGGGGAATTTAGATCTATCACGTAAATTAGTGTAAAAAATGTTTTTTTTTTCATTTCTATGAAATTAAGTTTTAAATTTTTTAATGACTAAAAATCATACATAGCTTCAAAAAGGTAATATTGCAAAACTTATATACAAAATGACACTTTTTCTCCAATTTTTAAGTTGAGTGTCCCCTTAACTGAAGAATATTGCTGGAGAATCTTTTAAGTGTATTGAAAATATTCATAATTTAAATATGTATGTCACTATTGTATTGATTAAGACTGATTGAGTGGAAGAGAAGGTCTTATGGCCTTAACTCTGCCAGCGAAAATAAAACATTCTATTCTATCTTTTGTAGTAACTCCTTATATTGATAAATATAGGGCGACATCGGTTTACATTGCAAACATCTAGAATTTGTTGTCGACCTGGTTGGCGAGTTGGTGTAGCGCTGGCCTTCTATGCCCAAGGTTGCGGGTTCGATCCCGGGTCAGGTCGATGGCATTTAAGTGTGCTTGAATGCGACAGGCTCATGTCAGTAGATTTACTGCGGGACAAAATTCCGGCACATCCGGCGACGCTGATATAACCTCTGCAGTTGCGAGCGTCGTTAAATAAAACATAACATTTAACATTTCTAGAATATGACTTGGCTATTAATCATCAAAATCAGTGGTCCGAAAAACTTAACTTCTCCCTATAACTCTCGTCATGTAAAATGACGGATGACTTCCGAATTCTGTGTATTTGCCCTCGTCCATCAAGGTTAAGCGCCTAGAACGCGAAGCTGAGTGCACTGAGTGAGGTTGTAGGCCTATATGCGCAGTGATTAGTCACTGGGGACTTCTGCTGAACGAAGCCTCTTTCGTTTATGAGTTAAGCGCCTTAACCGCAAACGCTGCTGCATAACCGATTTAAAGCCCTCAGTATATGCCTCTCAATCATTGCTATATAGCGTCAACGGGAGAAGCAGAATTTTACTGCACAGTAGGCCTACGTTCACGGCCAATCAAGCGAGTAGCGGCTCATTTTCATTTGCCAAGAGCGATGATTCTATTACAATGATTTACGACCGATTTCATCAACCACGGTCAGGACTACTTAGACACTGGAATAATCTCGGAGTAAAGGGCTTGAGATCAGAGCTTGCACTCGGGCGTGGTTTCGAATCCCGTTTAGGGAAATTACACGAGATTTGAATAATTTCGAGGGAAAAATTGTTCCGAGGCCGGGTATCGAACCCGGGACCTTTGGCTAAACGTACCAACGCTCTACCAACTGAGCTACCAGACACCGATCTAATTTTTCCCTCTATTTCCACAGACCTGAAAGTGAACTGACAACCGTCAAGCAACCAACATTGAGTGCAGACTAACTCTGTGTGACTTAAGTTATGGTTTTCTGTTAACGAACAGTGACGTGTATTATGCAAATCAAGCTTTCAGGTATAACTCCCTGTGAAGTTGATTTGAATAATTTCGAGGGAAAAATTGTTCCGGGGCCGGGTATCGAACCCGGGACCTTTTGGTTAAACGTATCAACGCTCTACCAACTGAGCTATCCGGGAACTCTACCAGACACCGATCCAATTTTTCCCCTCTATATCCACAGACCTCAAAGTGGGCTGACAACCGTCAAGCAACCAACACTGAGTGCACACTAACTGTGTGACTTAAATTATGGTTTTCTGTTAACGAACAGTGACGTGTATTATGCAAATCAAGCTTTCAGGTATAACTCCCTGTAAAGTTGATTTGAATAATTTCGAGGGAAAAATTGTTCCGGGGCCGGGTATCGAACCCGGGACCTTTTGGTTAAACGTACCAACGCTCTACCAACTGAGCTACCCGGGAACTCTACCAGACACCGATCCAAATTTTCCCTCTATATCCACAGACCTCAAAGTGGGCTAACAACCGTCAAGCAACCAACATTGAGTGCACACTAACTGTGTGACTTAAATTATGGCTTTCTGTTAACGAACAGTGACGTGTATTATGCAAATCAAGCTTTCAGGTATAACTCCCTGTAAAGTTGATTTGAATAATTTCGAGGGAAAAATTGTTCCGGGGCCGGGTATCGAATCCGGGACCTTTTGGTTAAACGTACCAACGCTCTACCAACTCAGCTACCCGGGAACTCTACCAGACACCGATCCAATTTTTCCCTCTATATCCACAGACCTCAAAGTGGGCTGACAACCGTCAAGCAACCAACATTGAGTGCACACTAACTGTGTGACTTAAATTATGGCTTTCTGTTAACGAACAGTGACGTGTATTATGCAAATCAAGCTTTCAGGTATAACTCCCTGTAAAGTTGATTTGAATTATTTCGGGGGAAAAATTATTCCGGGGCCGGGTATCGAACCCGGGACCTTTGGTTAAACGTACGAACGCTCTACCAACTGAGCTACCCGAGAACTTTACCGGACACCGATCCACCAGACACGAGATTTTTCCGAAATTTTCTTCTCATGTAAAGCGAATGTCAAGTAACCCCATGACGAATTCTTGGAGTAATTTCGCAAAATGCAATTTCCTTATCACAAATTCCACCGACACTACATAACTGCGTAGTTAATACAGTGCCGATAATAACCCGTTAAAAACAAACTGATTATTGTCAATTGTTTTATGGTTGTCAAAAAGCTTTGTTTTCTGGTTATAGGGCAAATCCGATGCTCTAGCGTGAATGCCTGTCCGCCATGGCATATTACGCTTAACTTGCCAGTTTGATCTTGGTCTACCTACATTTCTCTAACCTCTAATGTTAGGTCTGTAGTTCAGTAGTATTTTTGGCAGACGGTCTCCTTCAATTCTTAATAGGCCTACATGTTCGTACCAATTTTTTTGTTCATCAATCTTTGTATTAAAACTGTACAGGGCTGTATGTAGCACTTCACGGGTATCTGTACTTGTCTTCTTTATCTACTTACGGGCATAAATCCAGCTGATTAAATGTCAGATGAAAACATTTAACACATACACTGAGGTTAATGGCTTTACTTAAAATGTATCAGAACATGGGAGGAGTGATAGTAGGAGGAATAAAAATAAAGTGCATAAGATTTGCTGATGATATGGCTTTGTTAGAAGAAGAGGATGATACTAAGGGATATGCTACAGGAGCTAAATGACAGCTATGAGCAATATGAAATGCAGATAAATGCCAACAAGATGAAGACCATGGTCATAGGAAGAAAAATAAAGGTAAACTTGCGAATTATAAATGAGATAGTAGAGCAAGTGGACAGCTTCATATACTTGGGGTGTACTATAAGCAGTAACATGAGCTGCAGCCAGGAAGTCAAAAGGAGAATAGCAATGACAAAGGAAGCTTCTGCGGATCTCTAAAGAAAGTACTAAGGAAGACACTAGTGAAGTGCTTTTTTATGGAATGTGGCATCGTATGAGGCAGAAACGTGGACATTTCGGCGAAGTGAAGAGAAGCGACTAGTAGCATTTGAAATGTGGATTTGGAGAAGAATGGAACGTGTGAAGTGGAATGAAGCTGTGTTGGAAAGAGTGGGTGAAGAAAGAACGATGCTGAAACTGAACAAGAAGATAAAAAGGAATTGGTTGAGTCACTGGCTGAGAAGAAACTGCCTACTGAAGGATGCACTGGAAGGAATGGTGAAAGGGAGAAGAGTTCGGGGTAGAAGAAGATATCAGATGATAGATGACATTAAGATACTCGTATATGGATCATATGAGGAAACAAAAAGGCAGAAAATAGGAAAGATTGGAGAAAGATGGGTTTGCAGTGAAAGACCTGACCTTGGACAGAACACTAAATGAATGAATGAATGAATGAATGAATGAATGAATGAATATTAAGAAGCTGGTTGCTGTTGTCTTTAAAATTCTGAACTATGATCGAACACACTCAGCACATAATCTTAACCGACTTAACCCACACAACTTTGTTAATTTACGACCTTATTATCTACTACCTTTAATTTCATTTTCGCCATGCACCATTCTTTTTGCGTCAACATTTACGCTTGGTGTCATTCTAGTGCCCAGGTCATGGAAAGCATGGGGCTCTACCTCCATGCCCCTCCAAGTGCCTTCATGGCATGTTACGGGGATACCTTTACCTTTATTATTGCATAGTACGCAAATTTCAGTAATAGTATTAATAAAATGACAGACAACAAACTAAGTGGTGTACTGGAGTGTCTAAAAATATAGAATCTGAATATCCTTCACCAAAGACGAACGGTGGATATTATTACCTGGATAATGACAGAGTGCACACCAATCACTGACCACACCACATCTGAAAAATAGGTAAGAATACGGAAGGGTTTTGCTCACAAACCGGACTTTGTTATCGCTGTATACTTCGATATTTTACCGTACAGTGGTAATCTTCATGCTGTCACTAATGGCGAAGTCGATAATAACGAGACTCATAATGTTGAAATCATTTATGACCTTCTTACAACTAATCTGTTGTTTTAATTTACATTAGTTTCGGAAGATACTTAGAAAACATGGTTTTGAGCACGTCCCTGACAACTTTTTGTATCTTAAGCCGATTGTGATACCGTAATTGGTGTCATCAATTTCAGTGGCTAGGAATCAGAAGTTTACATATTTCAACAATGTTATACCCTGAACTTAACACATCTAAAGTGAATGATAGAGCTTATCACAGATTTCTAACAAAACAAGACTTGGATAGAAAACATGTTGAACGAAGGTTAAATTCCCTTATACTATATATATATATATATATACATATATATATACTTATATACTTCCAGTCTTACTAATAAACAGTGTATAGTTTTTATACTGGACTTATGCAGAGTTGAGACAGAAAACTTTACTAATAAACCATGCAGAAGCGATGGACGTATAAACAGCATGTAACTATACAATGGGAGTAGTTATATACACGAAACCCCTTGTTTAAGCGTTGTATATAAAGAAAAAATGGCCGCCCCTGTAACAGCTGTTCGTATCGACTGTCATTTTATGATGATGGTTGCCTAGTAACCAAAGAGGAACAAACCAAAGAGCACAGAATAATTAGAATAATATTGCTGTAGCTTGTACTCTTTGACCTAAATATAGTATGGTAATCGATTAGAGCCAGTTGTACTATCGATACTTAACACGCCACACTAGAGCGCTCTACCGGATGCAATAGAGAACCTCAGATATTCTATTATCTTTCGTAACGAAGTAATGACGAAACTATGACGTAGCTGTGTAACAGTTGTACTGTTATACGCGACGTATGTAGTGATTATTGGTAAGGAATTTACACACGACTTATAAACGAGCTACTCATTGTATAAGTATAAGACAGTTAAACGTCTGTATACAGAGTTTTTATTAGTAAGACCGTTATACTATAGTAGCACAGTCTAGTATATACAGTCACGAAGCTCAATATGTAGTAAATATGGATCCATAGATAGTTGCTAACCACTAGGATCGCTACTATCGCCTCATAACAGACAATGCGAAATAGTACCTGCACAGTCTATTGTTCCTAGTACCCTCATAAACTCAAGCTTCGTGACTGTATATATTAGATTATGCTAGTAGTATGAAAGTGAGCAATCATACCAAGCATCAGAAGTGTTTCCTAAAAGAAGAAGACAAAAATTGGATACCTAGTAAAGATTAAATTCACTTTTACTAGTTATTACTGAGCTTAATAAATTATAAGTACTCGTGAAAAAAACTGCATTTGAAATTATAATAAATATGTGCTTCGGAAAAAGGGCACATACACTATATAATTTTCTAATATAAACATATGCAATATTTTGGATGAGGCTAAATAAAACGGATTTTTTTTTGTAAAAGAGACAGTGATACAAAAATTAGTACAATAAATATAACGTATTGAAAACTTTAAAAGCATTTTTCTCAGAATGCCATGTTGGACTATGTGTCCTTTTTTCCGTATACCGTCTTAATTAATTTATTGAATTAGGGCAGAATTATAAACTTTCTAGCTTTTCTAGTGGTCAAAGAACTACCAATTACCTACGTGGGATATAACCACTTTAGAAGTTTGAATGACAACTGAAACGCAGACATATCTCATCTGATTCTGATTAGCCGTTACGGAGCTATATGACGAATGCGATTGTTGACTTCTAGCACTTTCTACTTAAATCCTTGCATTCTCGTTTTGCCTCTTATATTTAAACCTTTGTTTGTGTAATCAATAATAATATTTGTTTATATAGTTTAATCACTTTAATGCAAACTTGAAGGATTTTATTTATTTTTAATACTATAGTGTAATATTGTAATTATTGTAATTTCATAGTTCTAATGCAGTCATGTCAATTCATGCCCATAGGCGCAAGCGCGCTTTAGAACTCAGGAGAGCCTGAGCGCGTTACAGCGGAAAGGAAAGAGACAGACGATAAGGTAGTGATGCCGTTTGTTCGAGCTATATACAGGGATGGCCAGCACTGATTCAATAGATGGAGGGAAGAAAACTTATTAAAACTGTATCCATGTTAATTTTTAGATTTGTCTGAGAAGTATAAGTGCATTATAAGAATGTAAGTTTTAATTTTAATGCACATTTTTCACAAGTTTGTTTTTTTATTAAAAAGGAATATTTTCTCAAATTTTTCTATAGAAAAATGAAATTTTCAGATATTGGCCTATTTAATTAGTAGCCTTACAGGTACTGAAACAATGTTTTCGTAAATATAATATACCGTAAATACGTATTAAGCCTACTGAAGATAGTGTATTAGAAATTTTGAAAATATTCGCATGGAAAATGTTTGTAAGGAAATGAATTAACAAAGCAATTGCTGTTACATCATAAGCAGGGAACGGATTTATATGGACTAAAAATATATGAAATATGTAAATATATATGTAGTTATTTTTACCAAAATATGGAATTAAATATGGATTTTTACCAAAATATGGAATTAAATATGGACTTAAAATTATAAAAAAATGACTATGTACGTTAAATATTGGTACATTTTAATCAAACTAAACAAAAAATATAATGGACGTACCTTATCTTCCAATGTAGTTTCAACAAAACACAATTTTTATTGTCTGTTACCATGACAATAGGTTACAAACATTTCTTTCAAGTGCTGAAAAGTGAATCTTCTTCTATTGTCTCTGAGGATAGATTTATACTGACTAAAAGAGCGTTCGACGTCACAAGAAGTAACTGGTACATAATTCAATTTCACAATGTCTGCTGGGGATAAGTCCAAGTTAATCTTCACTGTTGATTCACCACTCATCACAGCAACAACCTTTTGTAGTTCTTCATATCCAGGGTTTTTTGAAAGTACAGTGTCCACCTTAGCTCTTACTGCATCTGCAACTTTACCTCTACCACGATTCAGTTGTTCCACAGTACTATTTATAATTTCAAAACTTTCAGATAGTGAAAGGTGCCTATTTTGGAGACTTTTGAGCGTTTTTATGATGCATGAAAATGCATGCTGAATGTGAGCTAAGTCATTCTTCACACTTATGTCACAGGTAACTGTTTTCGCAGTATCAATTGAGACTGCATCTTCAGAGTCCAATGCAAGGAGAACATTGTTAATAGAGTCTATATGTTCGGCATAATATTCAACTGCTTCTAGCCATGTACCCCATCTAGTTAAAATTGGCTTTGGTGGCAATGGAATTTCAGGGTACATTTCTTTCAACACGTTAACTCTACTGGGAGCTTTGAGAAATACTTTTTTCACTGATGAAATCAACAAATCTACTTTAGGGAAATTGTCTCTGACCACTTCTGCCACACGATGAAATGCATGCGCCACACAAGTAAAATGAGTCAATTTAGGATATACAACAGATAATGCTTGTCCAGCTTTGACCATATAAGGGGCAGCATCGCTAATAAAGAATAACACATTATCGTACATAATACCCTTTGGCCACAGGATACCCATAGCTTCGTTGAACAGTTTAACTATAGTTTTGTTATTGCACTTTTCTAGAACATCACAATGTAAAAGAATTCGTTCAGAATATTGTTCACTTAACAAACCGATAACTACATTACCAACAAGTCTACCTTCTTTGTCGGGAGTCTCATCAATGGAAACCCAAATTGAACTATCTTTAATTTCATCTCTTATCTTCTGTATTGTCTCATCGTAGATGGATGGAGCATACGTCTTCCTAAGTGTTGACTCATCCGGGATTGTATGTTGAGTATATTTTTCAAGGAATTCCCTGAAGACCTTATTCTTTAGTTTGTAGAGAGGAATATCAGCAGAGATGAGAGAACGGCACAGGTCGATGTTAAACTCAGATCTTACATTCGATGTTGTTGGTTGTGTTAAAAACAATTGTCTCTGCTTGGAATTTAGTTGTTTGTTGGCCTGATGTTTACTAGTTGTAATGTGTTGTTGCACCAGGAACTTTTGTGTAGATGATACTGCACACTGACACAAATTACAAAATAATATTTTATTGTCAGTTGATAAACCATCTTCTTTAAATTCTGAAATGTAACTTGTTAGTTTTGATTTTAAATTGACTGAATGACGTACTTTTGGCATATTTACCGTCTTTATAGTATGATTTACAAAACTGAACCTATGTGTACTCTGACTGGCATTTAACTGTTGAGCTGCACAACTGAAGTCTGTTAAAAATTTTAAATTAAATTAATACAGTTTTGTAACTTACTTTCCCATTGTTGATAGGACTGCTAATTTTCAAATAACTCTGATGTTAAAGGGATTACTGAACATGTGTTTAAATCTCTATTGTTGAAATGTATTTTTAAAAGTTAATGGAATTTTGTTTTGTTTTATTGTTAAACCTAATATAATATGGACTGTTTTATATGAAATATGGAAAATATATGGAAATTAACGAAAATATGTACTAAACTCTAAAATATGGAAAAATATGGAAAATAAAAGTAGGATTTTTCAGCCCTACACATTGTGAAACATAAAGATAATGCAAAATATAAATTATATTAGCTTTATAAGTAAATATGTATTTACATATAAATCCTTTCCCTGATCATAAGCAAAAGATATGTGCTCATGTGTTGTAAAAACTGTCAGTTCTATAGCTTCAGCAGTTTTCGAGAAAATCATTTAATATCCTGATGATAGGAAGTTGCTCATCAATATCACCTAAAAAGCATAATGCGATAAGAGTTTTGTTATGGTCGTTATGAAATATTAGTTACACTTAAAACATATACAGTATCCAGGTACTGTTTTGATTAGTTAGTTTTATAAGGCTAAAGATACCATCAATATCAATTCCAACTTATGTCATACTCAGTCTCTTTCTTTGGGATATCACTTTCTTTATGAATGATGTGTTTCTTCCACTTAGTACAGTATAGTTGTACTACTATGGAATTTATGTTAATATTCCTTCTTAACTCTTTATTATGTTACTAACAGTTAAAATACAACTGCAATATAAAAAAATTGGTGTTAGTACTTTTGTTTTACAGACATATAGATAGTACAGAAAGAAGCCATATAAAAATAACGGCATAAAATTTCACGTTCTGTTTGAAGTTTGTGCACCACTGTTTTCTTAATCCAGCAGGCTGCTTATTTCTCCTTCCATACCTAGCGCTTGATCCCCGCACACGACGTCAAGGTCAGAAAAATGCGCTTGCTTTGACATCACTGTTCTAATATATAAAAATAAGTCTTAAAACAAAATTCTTTAATTTTTCCAAACCCATCGTTTTTGTTTGCTTCTCCGGATTAAGCGAAGTCCGGCTTATCGGGGTCCGGATTAACGAGGTTTTACTGTATTTTATTATAAATTTTTAGAAATTAAAAATTTGGTTGGAAGTTAACAGCCTAATCTCTCATTATAAGTGCATTAATGCGTTTCAAAGTCACCTCGTTTTTTTTAATTTAGTACATATTTAAATACGTATTTCTAAGGTTGTTCATGAATAGCTGCATGCACATTTTGGCATATACTTACTTACTTATTGGCTTTTAAGGAACCCGGAGGTTCATTGCCGCCCTCACATAAGCCCGCCATTGATCCCTATCCTGAGCAAGATTAATCCAGTCTCTACCACCATTTCCCACCTCCCTCAAATCCATTTTAATATTATCTTCCCATCTACGTCTCGGCCTCCCCAAAGGTCTTTTTCCCGCCGGCCTCCCAACTAACACTCTATATGTATTTCTGGATTCGCCCATACGTGCTACATGCCCTGCCCATCTCAAGCGTCTGTTAAATGTTATGTTTTATTTAACGACGCTCGCAACTGCAGAGGTTATATCAGCGTCGCCGGATGTGCCGGAATTTTGTCCCGCAGGAGTTCTTTTACATGCCAGTAAATCTACTGACATGAGCCTGTCGCATTTAAGCACACTTAAATGCCATCGACCTGGCCTGGGATCGAACCCGCAACCTTGGGCATAGAAGGCCAGCGCTATACCAACTCGCAAACCAGGTCGACCCAAGCGTCTGGATTTAATGTTTCTAATTATGTCAGGTGAAGAATACAATGCGTGCAGCTCTGCGTTGTGTAACTTTCTCCATTCTCCTGTTATTTCATCCCTCTTAGCCCCAAATATTTTCCTAAGAACCTTATTCTCAAACACCCTTAACCTATGTTCCTCTCTCAGAGTGAGAGTCCAAGTTTCACAACCATACAGAACAACCGGTAATATAACTGTTTTATAAATTCTAACTTTCAGATTTTTGGGCAGCAGACTGGATGATAAGAGCTTCTCAACCGAATAATAACACGCATTTCCCATATTTATTCTGCGTTTAATTTCCTCCCGAGTGTCATTTATATTTGTTACTGTTGCTCCAAGATATTAATGCATATAAATCCAGTATCTAATTATAAGACAAACTTTCCTCCAAAGAACCCTCTTTCAACTGAAAGGTGAGCTCACGCATGTTTCCCATTATTTTTCTGATTGTGAAATGACATGACACGATGAAATGAAAACGCAGAAAGTTCCGAAAACAAACAAGAACAGCACTAGAATTGGAATCATCACTTCGCATGCTCTCCCCCTGAAAACGGAAGACCAGCGACGAGGCTAGAAGGGTCTACGCCCTGGGGAATATGGCGGTAGTTGACTGCATCCAAATCTCGTACACAAGCGTACCAGGCAAGCGTGAACACAGAATTTAAGGCAGAGAGCAAACACAAGGGGTAAGCGAGATGGATGGATCACGACACTGGAGGGAGTAAGGATGCCATCAAGGTGTTCTAAGGAATGGAAGCTTTTCAAGATATCTGGGAATGGAAAAAAGCACTTCACCATCGATAATGATCTGTTCCGTGTAGCTCAAGAAAATAAGATGGAAAAATAAATGTGATATAGGCCCCCCACTCCGCCACTCCATCTGAATGACTTGAGTAAAATTGGCTTGTAGGAAAAACCAATGATAAAATGAACTAAACCGCGCACGTTCCTTATAATAGGTCCTCGGTACTTCACATAACGATGCTTAAAATAGTTGGGCATATTCTACCGACGGACCCAAAATTCAATCGTGTTTCACTTTGTAATAAACTCTGTTTTACATTTGTATATATATATATTATGCTCGACAATGCCGAAATGTAGTAATTATACACCTGGTAGCAGTCCTTTAATGCATGTCATTAAAGTACACCTACTCATTAAAGTACAGGTGTTCAGCCAATGACAAGTCAGCTTTGTACCGTTATAAAACTTCAGCCAATGACAAGTCAGCTTTGTACTGTTATAAAACCGCAAGTATCGATTATTCTCGGATATGCAATTGAAAGAGAATTAGCGAAAAGTCACGGAGGCTGGAAATCCAATACTGTCGCAGAAGGTTATGTTCTGTTACTATAATAATTAGCGTTAATTGTAAATAATATTCAAATAAATTCAATTTGTCATCTCGTTTTTCAATGTCTAATTTAATTTCAATGTTATATCAAAGTTAATATTTAGTTTACTCTGTAGGTTCTTATAGGCTATCAAGGTCAATTTGGACAACTGTTCCTCGGAAAAAATCAATACTTTCGCGTCTGCGCACATCTCACAATTTACGAGGTATTGCTCAAGGTCAGTTAGATACAAATAAAATGAATAATTTCAAGTTAGAAATATGGTCGAGCATAAATGTCGTATGAAACTCGCCTATAAAGGTAATTAAGAAGCTCGTATGAAAATTATGAAACTCGCTTGCGCTCGTTTCATAAATTTTTTTAGTAGGTTATTTTACGACGCTTTATCAACATCTTTGGTTATTTAGCGTCTGAATGAGATGAAGGTGATAATGCCGGTTAAATGAGTCCGGGGTCCAGCACCGAAAGTTACCCAGCATTTGCTCATATTGGGCTGAGGGAAAACCCCGGAAAAACCTCAACCAAGTAACTTGCCCCGACCGGGAATCGAACCCGGGCCACCTGGTTTCGCGGCTAGACGCTCTAACCGTTACTCCACAGGTGTGGACTCGTTTCATAAACATCCATATTCGCTTCTTAATTACTATCATTATAGGCTCGTTGCATAATGTACTATTTATTTATTATTTTGCTAATAATTGTAGCATAAAATATAATATATACAGAAAATCTTTAGCTCGCCCCTGAAAGAGTAGAACTCGTGCTCAGGGGCGGAGTCCTGAATTGAAATTAATAATTATACAATACAATTTGTCTTATGTCTACTATGCAATTATAGTATATAAATTTAAATTTACAATTTTTCAATTTTTATAAAATCCATACATAACTTTTTAAATTTAATACTAGAACTATTCGAATTGACAAGATTAGGATATTTAAATATAAATTTGTTATATATTCTTGGGCCTAAGTTACTACTATGATTAAATACTGTAACAGTGTTGCATTTTGGTTCAAACAATCTTAAAGAATTCATACCTTTTGTTTCATAACTATGAGAATACAGTTCAAAATTATTTCGATTTTTATGTATGAATTTTATTAATACAATATAATAAATTTGTTTTACGTTAAGTACATTAAAGTCTAAAAACAAATTTTGAGATGTAAAATCAATAGGTTTATGAAGACATATTTTAATTATTTTCTTCAGTAATAAATAAAGTGGATTAAAATTGGATTTAAATAATTACCAATTGAAATAAAGTTAAATATATTGTGCGTAATAAACTTATTGACAAGTAATTCCGCAATAAAACAAAATAATATACTATTTTACGTAATTTATTACAAAGGTAATTAATGTGTTGGTTCCATTTTAAATGATTATCGAAAATTATGCCTAAATACTTAACTTCAGAGGACTCTTTAATATCGGACATGAATATGCTTGTCGTTGTTTAGTCAACTGTCCGAAGACAGGTCTGAACCTCACAAATGATGCCAACAAGGTACCACTTATGAGGCGACTAGGCCAGGAGATAATGGGGTAGAGTGACCAGTTCCTTTCCCCCTCAATTGCATACATCGTCCACTAGCTGCATATTACACTAGTCAGACTTCAGATGCATACAAACAATTGTTCTTCCTCTGACATACCATGAATATGCTTCATGTAGGTCCAGTATATAATTTTTTACTTCTGTGTTTCCAAGAATGGCAAAAACACTCCTAAACACACACAAGGTTTGGCTTTTCTTACGAGTAAGCCAATTACAAACTAGGTAATTTTAAATTCTATGTAAAAGAGCGCGAATTATTATTATTATTATTATTATTATTATTATTATTATTATTATTATTATTACTACACAAATCGATTCGAAATAGGTTTCTCAAAGCATATTTCAGTTCAATATAACCTTCTTTTCACTGTTATGACCACGAGATAACTGTGATACATTATACTATTATTATTGTTATTATTATTATTATTATTATTATTATTATTATTATTATTATTAATATTATACAAATCGATTCGAAGTAGGTTTCTCAAAGCATATTTCAGTTCAATATAACCTTCTTTTCACTGTTATGACCACGAGATAACTGTGATACATATATTATTATTATTATTATTATTATTATTATTATTATTATTACACAAATCGATTCGAAATAGGTTTCTCAAAGCATATTTCAGTTCAATATAACCTTCTTTTCACTGTTATGACAACGAGATAACTGTGATACATTATATTATTATTATTATTATTATTATTATTATTATTATTACACAAATCGATTCGAAATAGGTTTCTCAAAGCATATTTCAGTTCAATATAACCTTCTTTTCACTGTTATGACAACGAGATAACTGTGATACATTATATTATTATTATTATTATTATTATTATTATTATTATTATTATTATTATTATTATTATTATTATTATTATTATTATTATTTTTGCAAAGTTATCAAGGGTGATATTGATTGTGAGTCTATCATAAACAATATCAGCCTTCGTATTCCTATAAAAGGTTTAAGATTTCAAAAAATTTTTTATAACCGAAATTCAAAATCACTTTCTCCAGTCTGTAGATGCATAAAATATGCCAATTTGCATGGGCACAATTTAGATCCTTTTAAGGTTTAGTTTCGTTTTGATTATTAGTTTTTACTGTTTGTACTCAATTGTATTCATGTATGTGTTTGTTATTTAAGATATTATTCATTTTTGTTTTGCACCTTTGTATCTTCTGTTTGTGTATTGTGCTAAACTATAATTGGACTCTGGCTGTTGTTCAGCACACAAATATTAATAATAAGTAACTAATAATAAATAAATAATAAATTATTATTATTATTATTATTATTATTATTACACAAATCGATTCGAAGTAGGTTTCTCAAAGCATATTTCAGTTCAATATAACCTTCTTTTCACTGTTATGACCACGAGATAACTGTGATACATTATATTATTATTATTATTATTATTATTATTATTACACAAATCGATTCGAAGTAGGTTTCTCAAAGCATATTTCAGTTCAATATAACCTTCTTTTCACTGTTATGACCACGAGATAACTGTGATACATTATATTATTATTATTATTATTATTATTATTATTATTATTATTATTATTATTATTACACAAATCGATTCGAAGTAGGTTTCTCAAAGCATATTTCAGTTCAATATAAACTTCTTTTCACTGTTATGACCACGAGATAACTGTGATACATTATATTATTATTATTATTATTATTATTATAATTATTATTATTATTATTATTACACAAATCGATTCGAAGTAAGTTTCTCAAAGCATATTTCAGTTCAATATAACCTTCTTTTCACTGTTATGACCACGAGATAACTGTGATACATTATATTATTATTATTATTATTATTATTATTATTATTATTATTACACAAATCGATTCGAAGTAGGTTTCTCAAAGCATATTTCAGTTCAATATAACCAGGGAAAGGATTTATATGTAAATACATATTTACTTATAAAGCTAATATAATTTATATTTTGCATTATCTTTATGTTTCACAATGTGTAGGGTTGAAAAATCCTACTTTTATTTTCCATATTTTTCCATATTTTAGAGTTTAGTACATATTTTCGTTAATTTCCATATATTTTCCATATTTCATATAAAACAGTCCATATTATATTAGGTTTAACAATAAAACAAAACAAAATTCCATTAACTTTTAAAAATACATTTCAACAATAGAGATTTAAACACATGTTCAGTAATCCCTTTAACATCAGAGTTATTTGAAAATTAGCAGTCCTATCAACAATGGGAAAGTAAGTTACAAAACTGTATTAATTTAATTTAAAATTTTTAACAGACTTCAGTTGTGCAGCTCAACAGTTAAATGCCAGTCAGAGTACACATAGGTTCAGTTTTGTAAATCATACTATAAAGACGGTAAATATGCCAAAAGTACGTCATTCAGTCAATTTAAAATCAAAACTAACAAGTTACATTTCAGAATTTAAAGAAGATGGTTTATCAACTGACAATAAAATATTATTTTGTAATTTGTGTCAGTGTGCAGTATCATCTACACAAAAGTTCCTGGTGCAACAACACATTACAACTAGTAAACATCAGGCCAACAAACAACTAAATTCCAAGCAGAGACAATTGTTTTTAACACAACCAACAACATCGAATGTAAGATCTGAGTTTAACATCGACCTGTGCCGTTCTCTCATCTCTGCTGATATTCCTCTCTACAAACTAAAGAATAAGGTCTTCAGGGAATTCCTTGAAAAATATACTCAGCATACAATCCCGGATGAGTCAACACTTAGGAAGACGTATGCTCCATCCATCTACGATGAGACAATACAGAAGATAAGAGATGAAATTAAAGATAGTTCAATTTGGGTTTCCATTGATGAGACTCCCGACAAAGAAGGTAGACTTGTTGGTAATGTAGTTATCGGTTTGTTAAGTGAACAATATTCTGAACGAATTCTTTTACATTGTGATGTTCTAGAAAAGTGCAATAACAAAACTATAGTTAAACTGTTCAACGAAGCTATGGGTATCCTGTGGCCAAAGGGTATTATGTACGATAATGTGTTATTCTTTATTAGCGATGCTGCCCCTTATATGGTCAAAGCTGGACAAGCATTATCTGTTGTATATCCTAAATTGACTCATTTTACTTGTGTGGCGCATGCATTTCATCGTGTGGCAGAAGTGGTCAGAGACAATTTCCCTAAAGTAGATTTGTTGATTTCATCAGTGAAAAAAGTATTTCTCAAAGCTCCCAGTAGAGTTAACGTGTTGAAAGAAATGTACCCTGAAATTCCATTGCCACCAAAGCCAATTTTAACTAGATGGGGTACATGGCTAGAAGCAGTTGAATATTATGCCGAACATATAGACTCTATTAACAATGTTCTCCTTGCATTGGACTCTGAAGATGCAGTCTCAATTGATACTGCGAAAACAGTTACCTGTGACATAAGTGTGAAGAATGACTTAGCTCACATTCAGCATACATTTTCATGCATCATAAAAACGCTCAAAAGTCTCCAAAATAGGCACCTTTCACTATCTGAAAGTTTTGAAATTATAAATAGTACTGTGGAACAACTGAATCGTGGTAGAGGTAAAGTTGCAGATGCAGTAAGAGCTAAGGTGGACACTGTACTTTCAAAAAACCCTGGATATGAAGAACTACAAAAGGTTGTTGCTGTGATGAGTGGTGAATCAACAGTGAAGATTAACTTGGACTTATCCCCAGCAGACATTGTGAAATTGAATTATGTACCAGTTACTTCTTGTGACGTCGAACGCTCTTTTAGTCAGTATAAATCTATCCTCAGAGACAATAGAAGAAGATTCACTTTTCAGCACTTGAAAGAAATGTTTGTAACCTATTGTTATTGTAACAGACAATAAAAATTGTGTTTTGTTGAAACTACATTGGAAGATAAGGTACGTCCATTATATTTTTTGTTTAGTTTGATTAAAATGTACCAATATTTAACGTACATAGTCATTTTTTTATAATTTTAAGTCCATATTTAATTCCATATTTTGGTAAAAATCCATATTTAATTCCATATTTTGGTAAAAATAACTACATATATATTTACATATTTCATATATTTTTAGTCCATATAAATCCGTTCCCTGAATATAACCTTCTTTTCACTGTTATGACCATGAGATAACTGTGATACATTATACTATTATTATTATTATTATTATTATTATTATTATTATTATTATACAAATCGATTCGAAGTAGGTTTCTCAAAGCATATTTCAGTTCAATATAACCCTTCTTTTCACTGTTATGACCACGAGATAACTGTGATATATTATTATTATTATTATTATTATTATTATTATTATTATTATTACATAAATCGATTCGAAGTAGGTTTCTCAAAGCATATTTCAGTTCAATATAACCTTCTTTTCACTGTTATGACCACGAGATGTCCACACCTGTGGAGTAACGGTCAGCGCGTCTGGCCGTGAAACCAGGTGGCCCGGGTTCGAATCCCGGTCGGGGCAAGTTACCTGGTTGAGGTTTTTTCCGGGGTTTTCCCTCAACCCAATACGAGCAAATGCTGGGTAACTTTCGGTGCTGGACCCCGGACTCATTTCACCGGCATTATCACCTTCATATCATTCAGACGCTAAATAACCTAGATGTTGATACAGCGTCGTAAAATAACCCAATAAAATAAAAAAAAACCACGAGATAACTGTGATACATTATATTATTATTATTATTATTATTATTATTATTATTATTATTATTATTATTATTATTATTATTATTATACAAATCGATTCGAAGTAGGCTTCTCAAAGCATATTTCAGTTCAATATAACCTTCTTTTCACTGTTATGACCACGAGATAACTGTGATACATTATATTATTATTATTATTATTATTATTATTATTATTACATAAATCGATTCGAAGTAGGTTTCTCAAAGCATATTTCAGTTCAATATAACCTTCTTTTCACTGTTATGACCACGAGATGTCCACACCTGTGGAGTAACGGTCAGCGCGTCTGGCCGTGAAACCAGGTGGCCCGGGTTCGAATCCCGGTCGGGGCAAGTTACCTGGTTGAGGTTTTTTCCGGGGTTTTCCCTCAACCCAATACGAGCAAATGCTGGGTAACTTTCGGTGCTGGACCCCGGACTCATTTCACCGGCATTATCACCTTCATATCATTCAGACGCTAAATAACCTAGATGTTGATACAGCGTCGTAAAATAACCCAATAAAATAAAAAAAACCCACGAGATAACTGTGATACATTATATTATTATTATTATTATTATTATTATACAAATCGATTCGAAGTAGGTTTCTCAAAGCATATTTCAGTTCAATATAACCTTCTTTTCACTGTTATGACCACGAGATAACTGTGATACATTATATTGTTGTTATTATTATTATTATTATTATTATTATTACACAAATCGATTCGAAATAGGTTTCTGAAAGCATATTTCAGTTCAATATAACCTTCTTTTCACTGTTATGACCACGAGATAACTGTGATACATTATGTTATCATTAATATTATTATTATTATTATTATTATTATTATTATTATTATTATATACGTATAACCCAGATGTGATTGCTAAGCGGTTGTAAGTTTGAATTTATTCGAATATTGCTTCCTCAGTGTTCATTTTGCCGACTTGTGGAGTTCTGAAAAGTCGTTAAAACAAAGTAGGAGCAGTAAGAACTGAGGACAAAACTTCCCACATTCCAAATATGATGCAAGCACAGGCACACTACACTTCGGCCTCGGTCGCTTAACTTAACAAGTCACGTAGTTAATGCATTATTTTTTACTACCTTTAACACAAGCTCGAAGCTTTCGCGGTGGTCAGGTACGTGCGCCATATCGTACAGGAATTATGCTTAACGCCGACCAACAGAACTACTTCGTACCTCCTCCAAACAGTATCGTCGCATAACTGTACAGTAGAACCTGGGTTATACGTAAATTTGGTTTATACGTAATTATGCAAGAGGGCTGATCAAGAAGGACTGAGACTGATTCTTTCTACAGATGTTTATTATTCTACTTCAATTTTTACGTGATCTTTTTGCAAACGCAACAATTTGATCACATAGAAACCGGAGAAGATTAGCGGTCAGCAAATGGGGGCTATGCCGAAGAAGATAAGAGAATTACAGCGTGAGGAGAAAGCAACGGCGAGGCAATCGAGGAGGGGTGAAACAGAACCAGGGGGCAGTGGTGAAGGAAGAGATGATAATAACAAGAAGAAGCAATATGATTTAAGAAGTTGGTGTGGTGGGGAAGTAGTGCGAAAAAAAGGAAGAAAAAGTAGATAGTAGAAGAGTGGCAAATATGTCAATGACAAGTGAAGTGAAGTGAGGTGAAGTGAGGGGTCGAAATAAGTGTGGGTGCCAGTAGTGGATCATCAATAGTACGAGAAGTGGGGAAGGAATAAATGTATACTTTCTTGAAATATAAAATTTATAAATATATGGTGCTAGTTTCGGCCGAATACATTATAATAAAATTACAAACCATTTTCCAAATTTGAAATATTTTAAAATTGAAGCTTTTAAAAAGGAAATTTGTAAAATTATCCATGATATATAATATTAACAAATGTATTTTTTTTTGCCTTTTATTTCTGTCGACTATATTCATATTTTTGGCAGCAGACTAGATGACAAAAGCTTCTCAACCGAATAATAACAGGCATTTCCCATATTTATTCTGCGTTTAATTTCCTCCCGAGTGTCATTTATATTTGTTACTGTTGCTCCAAGATATTTGATTTTTCCACCTCTTCGAAGGATAAATCTCCAACTTTTATAGTTCCATTTCGTACAATATTCTGATCACGCGACATAATCATATACTTAGTCTTTTCGGGATTTACTTCCAACCCTATCGCTTTACTTGCTTCAAGTAGAATTTCCGCGTTTTCCCTAATCGTTTGTGGATTTTCTCCTAACATATTCACGTCATCCGCATAGACAAGAAGCTGATGTAACCCGTTCAATTCCAAACTCTGTGTTATCCTGAACTTTCCTAGTAGCATATTCCAGAGCGAAGTTAAAAAGTAAAGGTGATAGTGCATCTCCCTGCTTTAGCCCGCAGTGAATTGGAAAAGCATCAGATAGAAACCGGCCTATACGGACTCTGCTGTAAGTTTCACTAAGACACATTTTAATCAATCGAACTAGTTTCTTGGGAATACCAAATTCAATAAAGCCAGTAAGTAAGTAGTATATTCATGTTTTTATTGAATATCACTGGCTTCTGTCGGATTGTCAATTTATATTAAATGTGTATTTTTCTCTCTTTTTCTCTTTCTTCTTTATTCTTGCTCTTGTGTTGTATTTATCGGTTTGAATTAAGTTACTTACTGTATTTAGTAAACTGTCCTTGTAAATTTTATGTTGTATTATTGGCTAAGACCACAGCGTACACGAGCCTGGCTCTTATGGTAGTGGCTAGAAACATTTTTGTTTTATAAATTTATTTTGTACTCACTACTCACTAAATAAATAAATTGTCCATTACCTAATAATGAATGTAAAATTACGTCATATTGTCACTCAATATAAATTCTAATGAGCCGTATTTATGTTACAAGCAGTATTACAGTTAACATCTGACAGACAAGCAAGGCTCGTTCTTGTTGCGGTAAAGTTCTAGGTGTTGTTTATTGAGTTATACCAAATATCTTAATACTGTAGACAGTGCGAGGAGTGAGAGGTGACAAAGATACACTTAAGAGAACATGAGTGGAAGAACGATTTAAGTGCGACATGTCGAGCGTAAATTGCGATGTAATATGGAGGATTGCACTGTAGGCAAAATCTATGAAGTACCATCTCGCCGAAAGAAATTCTTAATGACAAATATATTACATTACATGATAATTTAAAAAGTAGTCACTTCCTACTTAAATGCACTAGTTATAGCGTTTCTTCCAGTTCTCGAACACATGACGCAGGCCATTCTTTGTCAGGTCCTTGAGAATCGCCTCGCATTTCTTGAGCACTGCTTCGGAGTTCTCAAATCGAATGCCCCAGAGATTTGCCTTTAGTAACGGGAATAAAAAAAGTCACAGGGAGCTAAATCGGAGATAAAAGGCAGATGTGATACACAGGTTATGTTGAATTTAGCAAGAAATTGCATAACTTGATTCGCGATGTGAGGTTGTGCGTTGTCATAATGCAGTCTCCATCCATTCCGATGAAGTTCTGGTCGTTTCTTTGCAATGTGCTTCCTCAGTGACGTGTATTATGCTCTCTTACAGTCAAAAGGCTTCATCACCATCAACTTCCCTGCAGATGAAACAACTTTAACATTTTTTTTTGGTGTTGGCGAACCTGGCGATTTCCACACTGTGCTGGCTTGTTTGCCTTCAGGATCATAATGATGCAGCCATGACTCATCACCGGTGATAACTGAGTCCAGAAATATGAGGCGATTCTCGAGGACCTGACAAAGAATGGCCTGCACCATGTGTTCGAGGAGTGGAAAAAACACTATAACAAGTGAATTTAAGTAGGAGAGGACTACTTTGAAATTGAGTGGAGCAAGATGAAGGTGATTTAGGCCTATAGTAATATTCCTAAGTTGCCAATTGTTGAGGTGACGTGGGTGATAGGGAAAATGAAAGCTTGGCCTTTGAAAATGTTGTTAAAGTAGCTAATTTGGAATGGTAATGTCTCATTTCAATGCAAAAGCAAAGATTATCATTTTTTTCAGTATCATTGACGTGAAGATCAAAGAATAAACGGGCTTGGAGCACAATCTCTCAACGCAATATGTGTCAACAGAACACTGCAAAACAGTAAGAATAATTATTTTATTGCATTTGTTATGAGGTAAAAGCTGCACATTTGAAATTATATCCAGTAAGGAGAAGCATTATCTTTTAAAATGAACAATTCGAATACCAGTACATGAATACTTTTCATATTGTTATGTCAAATAAGAATAGAGTGCGAGTACAATCATTGTACCGGGTGTACATAAATGAATATTGCAGTTATAACCCTTTGCAGCATAGTGGTTTTTCAGAAGAACCACATTTTTCTTTCTTCCTAAATTTTATGGCACAGATATTCCACCAAGAAACCACTTCTTGAATATGCATAGAGGTGCCATCTATGTTTTGACACTGTGTGCAGAGTTAAAATATTGAAAAAAAAATTGATCGAAACTTTGTTATGATCCATGATATGAAAAACATAAAACATTAATTTGTGCCGTAAAGGGTTAAGGTTGTGTCATTTTTTTCACCTGCGTTATAAAATAATAAACCATACCTTGGGTAAAAGAGTAAGTCTTCGAGTTTTTAGAACACACACTATAAGTTCTCAATGTTGCGTGGCACATATCCAACCGGTAGTCGAGTTTTTCCCACACTCTAAGAAACTAGCCATTCTACCTCATTAACTCCTGGCCTAGTTATCTCATAAGTGGTGCCTTCTTGGTATCACTTGAGAGGTTCAAACCTGTCTTTGTACAGTTGACTGAACAACAACTAATTAACATATCTCGTGTAATGGCTGCAACAGCCGGAAAAATATCGCGTCTCAAGCCAGGTACGATGGCAGGTAGTGATAGCACATAACTCGATCTTCGACATATCCCTAGAGAAAGAAGTCACATGGGGTGAAGTCAGGGGACCTTAGAGACCACATGAGTAAAGCCATGTTCTAATCGTGACGACCGATCCAACGATGGGTAAAAATTTCATTCAGTCATTCCCGCACTTCGTTAAGAAAGTGAGGGGTGAACCATTTTACTGCCAAACGATGCTCTGTAATGTATCCTGCAGTAGAATTAAAAAAAGAAAATCCACAGCTGCTACTTCATTATACATGTTGGATACAAACGCCTATTGTTGCTTACATAGTCATACAAACCACTCCAATATTCTTTTGTGTAGAATCTATATTTCGTTCATTGATATTAGTCCAAAAAGTTATTGATCATCAGGGCTCGGATTTTTAGGTGCTAATCGGGAAAATATGTTGTTTTTTGTGCTAAAAATCGAGAAAATGTGACAAAAAAAGGAAAAATATTTAATTATGTTTCAATTATTTTATGTGAACATAAACAATATGCACCAGTATAAATTATGCTGTCTCGCCAACTGCTGAAGATTTACAGTACACAATGAGATTCATCCTCAAGTTGTCCATTACAAATGGCTGACGATTATCACGGAACACTGTCTTGTACTGGAAAAAGAGCGCCTGGCCATTGAGGAACAACACGCACTCCCTAGAGATATGTTTGTGATCGGAAACGAAAACAGAGGCAGGAGATGTTTATGAAATTATAATTTCATACTGAAGGTATACCGATAAGCTATCACAATTTGACTATAATTATGTGTGTGTGTTCCGCCTTTGCTTATCATACAATTAAATGGAGAAACTAATAAATCATATTAGTTTCTCCATTTAATTGTATGATAAGCAAAGGCGGAACACACACACATAATTATAGTCGAAATTATAATTACTTCTTGAATCAGCGTTATGATAACTAGGGCCCGGATTTCGATGACTTTGCATCTTTTTTCTGATGATGCTAGGACAATGCTCTATGGAAGATAAATGTAGCTCATATCATCTTCAGTGAAATTAAACCAATTTGATGGGTCATTTTTTATGCATTTTTGGACACTTTTCTCTGATGGGGCATTTTTTACGCATTATTACTTTCTATATTAGTCATATTTTAAGAACAAATCCAGGTTTTTGTCATTTTTAGCGATTTTGATTGCATTATTGTTAATATTACTAAAATTATGTTTCTGAAGCACGAAATCTATGAATTCTTGGAAATCTGTTGCATTGTGGCCTCCCCTATTCATGTTCTGTTAAACATTTGGACTCGTCCAACTAACCGATCATGTCTATTTTAAGACAGACTTTGCCCTCTAAAGGAATGTGGGGGTGAAATTACCTGCTTGAGGTTCGCACTGTCACGGGTTCTTGTGTACTGGTTACACTTCAGTCATTCACAGAGCGGAAGGTAGTCGTTTAGAGGTATTGAAGTAATATTTCTATTTTGCCATGCCGAAATTAAAAACAAGCAATTCCGCGAAATTAAAACAGTTTGTATCGGAGTATGGCGACACTGTATTTCCTATTAATGGTACTATATAGCAGCGATCTCGGCATTTAGCAGCGATCTCGGCTGGGGGGAACACGTTACAGACACAGCGGGAAAGGCATGGAGAACGTTACACTTTGTGATGAGGGTACTAAGAAAAGGTTCTGATAAATCCAAATAGATTGCATATAAATCACTAGTACGTCCAGTAATTGAATATGGTGCTGCATGTTGGGATCCTTACAGATTAGAACATATTAAGACACTGGAAAAGATTAAAAAACGGGCTCTTAAATGTTGTCGGAAAAATTCACCATTAAAATGGGACACACTCAAGGACAGGAGAACGCGAATTCGATTATGCGCACTGTTCAAAACATACAGAGGTGAGCCTGCCTGGAGAGAAATAAAAAATAGGTTGCAGCCGCCAAATTACTCTTCAAGGAACGACCACTCATATAAATTGAGGGAAAGAAGGCAGAGGACGGACACTGGAAAGTTTTCTTTTCTCAATCGTACTATCAGGGACTGGAATGCTTTACCTGCAGACTTACTAAAGGCTTTACCAACAACCAAAAATGCATTTAAAAATAGGCTTAAGGACCTTACTAATAGACGGTAATTATACGCAGTATTTAAAGGGTGTAAATGATATGTTGTTACTGAAGTGTTGTATCAGTGAAGAATTATGTTGTGTCAGTGAAGTGTGTTGTATCAGTGAAGAAGTATGTCGTGTCAGTGAAGTGTGCTGTGTAAGTGAAACGTGTTCCTGTCAGTGAAGCTTTATAGTTTATAGTGGCAGTGCAAAGAATTTGACAGTGAAATGTTTTTGAAGTGTTAGTGAAATCAGGATAGAATCAGCGAAATGTGTCGTAGTTCCAGTGCAGTGAGTGAGTTGACAGCGAAATGAGTGTAATGTTGAAAGGTACTTGTGCAGATATGAACATATCATACTCGTGGGTTTTAGTTCGATCTTAGTTTTAAGATACAAATTAGAATATTTCAAATGTTATTTTAAGTGATCGTTTCATTTAATTTAGTATATTCCCTGTTGCTGTTGTTGTTGTTATTATTATTATTATTATTATTATTAGTTTTAGTATTAATTATTAGTACAATTATTAATTGTATTTTTAATTAATAAGTTTATTATTGTCATTATTGAGTGTAATTAGTTACCACTGCCACCGGGTATATACCCATTGCAGTGTGAATAAATACATACATACATATTGTACTGTAAAATTTGTGAAGTGAAGGTTTCAGCAGAGAGGAGATTCACCGTGCACCAACATGTGAACAGAGAGAAACATAAACGCGGTCTTCAAGCAGGAGAAAGAAAAAAAACAACAGATGATTCTCGGGCAGTGCACTAGTGCAAACTCAGCGAATTCAGTGTTTCACGAAGAGCTATGTCAAGCTTTTGTCTCGGCAAACATCCCATTCCACAAACTCAATAATAATGTCTTCCGAGATTTCCTGCAGAAATACACTGGAAAATCCATCCCAGATGAGTCGACAATTAGAAAAAATTATATTGAATCATGTTACAACAAAACTATTGATGCCATACGAGCAAAACTGGACGGGAAAAAAATCTGGGTCTCAATTGATGAGACCACAGATTGCATGGGTCGCTATGTTGTAAATGTAATTGTTGGGGAAATTAATGAAGAAAACAGTGGTGACATTTTCCTTTTAAATTGTGAAGTCTTGGAGAAAGCAAACTTCTCCACCATAGCCAAATTATTTGACAAATCAATGAACTATCTGTGGCCTAGCGGTGTTCAACATAATTCTGTGCTTCTCTTTCTTACGGACGCAGCGCCATATATGGTTAAGGCCGCAAACTCCCTTAAGGCGCTGTATTCAAAGATGGTACATGTAACCTGCTTGGCGCATGCTTACCACAGAGTTTCAGAAGAAATAAGGGGTAATTTTCCAGACGTGGATAAATTAATCGGAAATGTGAAAAAAGTATTTCTGAAATCACCATCTCGTGTGACTATATTCCAAAGTGAAGCCCATGGAATACCGCTTCCACCAGCTCTAATACTCACTAGGTGGGGAACCTGGTTAGATGCCTGTAATTATTACTGTGAACATTTTGAAATTGTGAAAAAAGTCGTAGATTCTTTTGATAGTGACAGTGTAGCATCCATAAAAATATCCCAGGACCTTCTCTCTCACTCAGAAATTCAAGGGAAATTGGCCTACATAAGATCTAATTTTGGATTTCTGCCACGAATTATCACTTCCCTGGAACAACGTGGATGTCCTATGTCAACTCAAATAGAATTGGTGAAATCAGTTGTAAGTGATTTAAGTCGTGTGAAAGGTGAAGTGGGCAAACTTGCCTTTGCTAAAATGGAAAATGTGTTGAACAAGAACAGTGGATATGACACAATGTACAAGAGTTCTGATGTACTGTCAGGCAAGAAGTATTCATTCGTTGAAGAAGAGCTGGAAGCCGGCGATATTTGCAGCTTTAAGTATGCTCCTGTATCTTCAGTCGATGTGGAAAGAACCTTTTCCATGTATAAGTCCTTATTAGTTGATAGTCGACGGTCCTTCAAATTTGAAAACTTGCAAAAGGTGTTTGTTAATTATTGTAAAGCAGTGTTGAGTGATAAAGTATAAGTGATATTGCCATATTGCGCAAGGAGGTCGAAAAATAAAGGTAATTTTTAAGTCATTCTTTTTTATTTTTAGGTCATTTTTAATTGATTTTAAAGTCATAAAGTCATCATTTTAAAGTCATTTTTTAGTATTCTTTAGGTCATCAAAATCCGGGCCCTAATGATAACTAACAAGGTAGTCCTAAATGACACATCAATGTTTATGTGTGTTAGTTACAATACAATGTTTTAGTGGTGAGAGCCCTTATCGCTTGTGGTGAGAGAGTAGACTGCAGTTCCACAGGCAGGCAATCCCGAGAAACAGTTGCCAGCTGTCACGTCCAAGCAACTGCACTGAACATTCGGGTGATGATTAATCTGAAATGGGGCTTTTGTCGAAAATTATTTGATGAAAACTTAATTTTATGTGGATTTTTATGTGAAATGAAATTTAAAATATATGCTCAGGTGATCTTGTTCGGAACTTAAAACACAATTGCAAATTTTTATTACAGTGCAAATAAAATATTTATTTACCTAAGAATCCTAGCCCTATCGATCACAATGTTACGTGCAAATTAATGAAGCTAACATTTAACGTTCTACTGTTAAGTAAAGAATTATTATTATTATTATTATTATTATTATTATTATTATTATTATTATTATTATTATTATTATCAAGGGTTTAAGATTTCATAAAATGTTTTATAATAGAAATTCTAAATCTCTCTCTCCGGTCTGCAGATGTATAAAATATGCTAATTTGCATGGATTGAACTTGGATCCATTTAATGTGTAGTATATACTTTTTGGAGTATTATGTCAGTTGTTAATAATTTATGTTCTTGTTTAGATATGTATTATAATATTATTCTCGTCATCTTTTATATCTTTGTAATACTATTTATATAATTCCATTCTTCAATTATGTAATTCCATTGTTTCATTTGCAATTATCATCTTATTTAATTGTCATTATTTTAATAATAGTTAGTCAAATGTACTTTTATTGTAATGTATATATTATTTTAATGTTTTTTTTTATTTTCTTGTGCTGAACTGTAATTGGCCTCTATTATTATTATTATTATTATTATTATTATTATTATTATTATTACTATCACTATTATTATTATTATTATTATTATTATTATTATTATTATTATTATTATTATTAGCCGTACCCGTGCGCTCCGCTGCACCCGTTAGAAATAAATATAAAGTAATTACATAATTAAAATAGGACATTTGATCCAGGGAACATTCGTGTTTGATAGAAGGATAAATCGTTTATTATGTTACTTAATTTAAATTGAATTAAAAAATTAAAATGCGATCATTTTGATCCAGAGACCACTCATTTGGTCATAAAAATTAGTTTAGGAAATACAGGAAACGAATATACAGAATAGCCTATCAAGTTTTCTGTGCATAAGAATCTATTTTAATCTTACCTGTCCTCGATTCACTCAGAAGTTACTGTGATAACATTATAGCATTATGTCCATCTAGAGAAACTACACTTTCCAATGGTGAATTAATAATTAATTATACAAATCGGTTAATTTAGCTTCCGATATTACTTCATAGAAACGCAGAAACATTATCTGTAGGCTATCTTTCATAGATTTCGATTGTTGCTGTCCAAGGCCCCTTATAGACGAAGTCATTTGTTTTTTAATTCATTACACGGCCTTAGATGGCAGTTATTTTAATTTTAAAACTTATTTATCTCATTAAATATCAGTCCTATCAAAATTTTGTAAAGAATAAAACTTATCGGAAATCATTTTTAAAGAAACTTTTGTTATGTAACATTTTTCACAAAAATCATTAATAAGCGAGATATTTCGATTTATTTAATTCAGGCCCCCTTATAACCCCCCTTTTAAATAAAGTATTTTGAATGTCATATAGCCTACAATCTAAGTTACAACGAACTTAATTTATATTCCAATTTTCATCGAAATGCGTTCAGCCATTATCGCGTGAAAAGGTAACAAACATACAGACAGACATACAAACAAAAATTTCAAAAATGCGATTTTCGGTTTCAGGGTGGTTAATTATATATGTTAGGACCAATTATTTTTGGAAAATCGAAAATTACCAGAAAAATTTCGGCTACAGATTTATTATTAGTATAGATTATTATTTATATATTTATTTAATCCGGCAGAGCTAAGGCCAGTAGTCCTTTTCTTCAGCTTAGAGGCAATGAAAGTGACGGTTTTAAATGTATCCACAAGAACTCAATTTTATACGCCAGAAACTCTTTCTACGCGACTTGGGTGTAGAGGATTTGAAGATAGTATACATTATATAATGTTGGAGGAAATGTAAAGATTAAGTTTTATGTTTTATGGAAAAATGAGAAAATTGAGATACTTTTGTAGGAATTGTCTTTCAAAAAGGTTGGCAATACTGGGGTAATATAGATATCTGAAGTCATTAAACTAGACGAGACAAGTTATTTTCATGGAGTTTGTATCACTTCTTATCACGCTGCGGAATTCATACAATCCCGCACAGAAGCGTGCCCCACTGTTAACCCCGCAAGCTATCTGGCTCAGCACTGAAGCTAGACTTAAATGTCCCGGCAGACTGGTATTTGCATGCATATGGGACTTGCTTTTATTTGGGAATGCTTTCATATCATCTTTTATTTGAAAATATGAAGAACAAAATCCGCGGATTGCACGACTATATAAAATATTATAAAGGGAAAAGTTTTTGTCATGATGATGCACACTTTCTCACAAGTTTCACGAGTTCGCAACAATTCCGTTTTCTATAGTGCTGGAAATGAAATTTTCATTTGTAAACTAATTTATTTAAAAGTAGTTTTTTCAGTATGAAGGATCTGAAAATGTTTCCTCGAGAAAGAATAAAGCCTGTTTTTTTTTGCATCATCACTCTATTATCTCAGTACATTAGGTATGAAAAAATGTATATTTCTATATTTATTCAATTGTCCGAAGACTAGTTGGAAGAACCTCATAAGTGATACCAATAAGGCATCACTCATGGGTAACTAAGCCAGAAGATATTGGGTTAATTGGCCAGATTCTTTCCCCCTCCTTTGCATCCAGCTATCAATAGTAGCATAGTTCACTAATCAGAGTTAAGATGTATACAACAATAATTATTATTGTTCTTCCTCTGATACACGTCATGTGACATGTAGGGCCTACTGCCTAATAGTAGATGTACGGAGCAAGAGCTGAGGACTGAGACGGAGCAGGAGCTGGGACTGAGACGGAGCAGACCTGAGGAGAGAGACGGAGCAGAAGCTGGGGCTGGGGGCTGAAACGGAGCAGAGCTGAGAAGAGAGACGGAGCAGGAGCTGGGGCTGGGGGCTGAGACGGAGCAGAGCTGAGGAGAGAGACTGAGCAGAAGCTGGGACTGGGGGCTGAGACGGAGCAGAGCTGAGGAGAGAGACGGAGCAGGAGCTGGGGGCTGAGACGGAGCAGAGCTGAGGAGAGAGACGGAGCAGGAGCTGGGGGCTGAGACGGAGCAGAGCTGAGGAGAGAGACGGAGCAGGAGCTGGGGCTGGGGGCTGAGACGGAGCAGAGCTGAGGAGAGAGACGGAGCAGGAGCTGGGGCTGGGGGCTGAGACGGAGCAGAGCTGAGGAGAGAGACGGAGCAGGAGCTGGGGCTGAGACGGAGCAGAGCTGAGGAGAGAGACGGAGCAGGAGCTGGGGCTGGGGGCTGAGACGGAGCAGAGCTGAGGAGAGAGACGGAGCAGGAACTGGGGCTGGGGGCTGAGACGGAGCAGAGCTGAGGAAAGAGACAGAGCAGGAGCTGGGTCTGGGGGCTGAGACGGAGCAGAGCTGAGGAATGAGACGGAGCAGGAGCTGGGGAGTGAGACGGAGCAGGAGCTGAGGAATGAGACGGAGCAGGAGCTGGGGAGTGAGACGGAGCAGGAGCTGGGAGTGAAATGGAGCAGGAGCTGAGGAATGAGACGGAGCAGGAGCTGGGGAGTGAAATGGAGCAGGAGCTGAGGAATGAGACGGAGCAGGAGCTAGGGAGTGAGACGGAGCAGGAGCTGGGGAGTGAAATGGAGCAGAAGCTGAGGAATGAGACGGAGCAGGAGCTGGGGAGTGAAATGGAGCAGGAGCTGAGGAATGAGACGGAGCAGGAGCTGAAGTTGAGTGAGACGGAGCAGGAGCTGAAGTTGAGTGAGACGGAGCAGAATCTGAGGGGTAAGACGGAGCAGAATCTGAGGAGTAAGACGGAGCAGGAACTGAGGAGCGAGACGGAGCCTGAGCTGAGGATTGTGGAGGAGCAGGAGCCGAGAAGTGAGACGGAGCAGGAACTGTGGAGTGAAATGGAGCAGGAGCTGAGGAATGAGACGGAGCAGGAGCTGAGGATTGAGGAGCAGCAGGAGCTGATGAGTGAGACGGAGCAAGAACTGAGGAGTGAGACGGAGCTGGAGTTAAGAAGTGAGATGGAGCAGGAGCTAAGAAGTAAGACGGAGCAGGAGCTGAGAAGTGAGACGGAGCTGGAGTTGAGTGAGATGGAGCAGGAGCTGAGAAGTAAGACGGAGCTTGAGCTGAGAAGTAATATGGAGGAGTTTGGGAGTGAGATGGAGCAGGAGCTGAGAAGTCAGACGTAGTTGTAGCTGAGTGAGACGGAGCCGGAGGTGAGGAGTAAAATGTCAGTTAGCTGACGAGAGAGACGGAGGAGATGAAGTTGGGGAGTAAGATTGAGGAGCTGAATGATGGTGAGAAATATAATGGAGGAGATGAGAAATAAGATGAAAGAGGAGCTGAGGAGTGACATGGAGGAGTATGAAGACATTGACAAATAGAGAAATTATAGAAAATGTAGAGGAAGGAAATGATGTGATGAACTGTAAATTGTTTATTTATAAAGTCCTGCTACAACAAAAGTCTTTTCTAATTTCGTTTGTTAGAGATAAATCAGCCGGATCCCGAAGCTTGAGTACGTGACTATCGGCAGTCAGTCGAGCATCGACTGCTGATTGCGTCGCGTCGGTCCGGCTCCAGTAATGATGTGCAGACTGTCATCAGCGAGTCCGAACACGGCGCACTGCAATCAATCAATCAGGCTGAGAGACTAATAGCCATCACGCGCGTTGTAGCTTTCTGCACTAGTGCGATGCGATTTATTACTCGTATTAGTGTACAACGAGAGCACCCTAGTTCCTTACTATGCGAGGAAAGGATATATTACAGGACGGCCGACAAGGCACGCACTAGGCTTCGTGTCGTCGTGAAAATCTTTGTTTAATGAAAATTGCAGAGGGAACAAAATCTAGCAAAATTACGTCTAGAGCCCTAGGATTTCATGAAATATGCTAAGAAAATTGTGCAGCGTTATCATATTAATGGGATCATATTAATCACGAAAGTTGGAATTTTCCACGAAAGAAATTCATATGTAGAATAGGCCATTAGGAAAGTTCAGGATAACAGAGAGGGTTTGGAATTAAACGGGTTACATCAGCTTCTTGTCTATGCGGATGACATGAATATGTTAGGAGAAAATCCACAAACGATTAGGGAAAACATGGAAATTCTACTTGAAGCAAGTAAAGCGATAGGTTTGGAAGTAAATCCCGAAAAGACTAACTCGTGACCAGAATATTGGACAAAATGGAACTATAACAATTGGAGACTTATCCTTCGAAGAGGTGGAAAAATTCAAAGTACCTTGGAGCAACAGTAACAAATATAAATGATACTCGGGAGGAAATTAAACGCAGAATAAATATGGGAAATGCCTGCTATTATTCGGTTGAGAAGCTTTTGTCATCTGGTCTGCTGTCAAAAAATTTGAAGGTTAGAATTTATAAAACAATTATACTACCGGTTGTTCTGTATGGTTGTGAAGCTTGGACTCTCACTTTGAGAGAGGAACAGAGATTGAGGGTGTTTGAGAATAAGGTTCTTAGGAAAATATTTGTGGCTAAAAGGGATGACGTTACAGGAGAATGGAGAAAGTTACACAACGCAGAACTGCACGCATTGTATTCTTCACCTGACATAATTAGAAACATTAAATCCCGACGTTTGAGATGGGCAGGGCATGTAGCACGTATGGGCGAATCCAGAAATGCATATAGAGTGTTAGTTGGGAGGCCGGAGGGAATAAAACCTTTGGGGAGGCCGAGACGTAGATGAAAGGATAATATTGGAGTGGATTTGAGGGAGGTGGGATATGATGATGGAGACTGGATTAATCTTGCTCAGGATAGGGACCGATGGCGGGCAATGAACCTCCGGGTTCCTTAAAAGCTGTAAGTAAGTAATGTCACAGAGTAAATTCTTAAGGTAAAAGGACGATAATTTTTCTTTGTCTTTTTGCGTTATTTATTTTAGTTTAGTGGGAAATCGACTTTGTTTCTAGAAATAATTGCAACATCGCATTAAATTCAGCAACGCACTTGTCAACGCATGGAAAGTCTTTTGTTTTTTTTTTTTTTCCAGTAGTCAGAGGAAGCGATGTAAACAATGTCTGCTGCACGCTCCTTTCTGCAAAACGTTCTACAGATCTTACGTTTTATCTCTGCCGGTCAGTGACCGTTAAATTTCAAATGGCTTATCTTAGCCCTGGACGTCAGCGTATAAAAAAGCATTGCAACCCTTCTTTCATCTCCTTGCCTCTCCACCGCAATTGTGATGTTGCACAGAGGCACAGATAAAATATAACATCTGTACGCCTCGCGGTACTCAGGTCTTAGGGAGAAGTACGCGTCTACATTTCGATAACAGCATTGCCAAACGTCCACTAATTGAAGTGATTTATCAACAGGTTAAATAATCTTGAACTGTATATGTGACAGGCACATTATGCAAAATAATTTGTTAGAACAGAACACTAATTTCAAGACGTTTATAAAATATTGAATATTTCTAAAAGTGTTTAAAAGGTAATGGGATCAAAATTATAATACAAAATAATTATTTCTGGGAAATCTAAACGTAGAGGAACAAAACTATACTAAGGATTAGTCCATCGCTGTGGAGTAATGGTTAGACTTCTTGAGCGTGAAACGAGCGGGCCCGGGTTCAAAGTTACCTGGTTAAGTTTTTTCTGAGGTTTTCCCTGAACCACTAGAAGCAGAATTGCTGGGTAACTTTCGGCATTGGTTCTCGGACTCATTTCGCCTTAATTAATCATCTTAATAGTTTATAGGTCGAGCAGGAGGGCATGGCGGACGTGGTTCCGAGATGTCTATAGGCGGCATCTGTCTGTGGGAGCTGCACATATCCAGCAAGGACGCAGGAGCTTTAATAAGCGGATTGCGGGTGACCGGAGGAGTGTAGCTCCCTTGGATAGATGGCGCCTTAGTGAGCCGTGGAATCGACTGCGGCATGTTCTTCTGAGGTTGAGGATGCAGCAGTTTCAGATACATGAATTACGAACTGAGGAGGCTGCAGAATAACATACAGGCAGGCGAAGGATCAGGTCTCCAGTCAGAACTGGATACTGTGGTTGAATCGATACGTTGGCACCATGCAGTGAACCATGCGCTTGAAGAGCGATCCTAAACTTCAACAATCACTCCAACATAAGGGGGTTGCACAATAAGCCTGAAGCTGCGGTGCTTGCCTGCGGGCACTCCTCCGAAGGAAAAAAAAACTGATCACTGCCATAGAGCACCTTCCACCCTATATATTAATTGTTTCTGAATTTAAACAAATTCTGCTGTCAGGATTCAAATTACAAATTACAGAGTATGATTTTTGCTGTTTTATTCACGTCTGAAATGGAGTAATATTCTCTCGTGTGCTTCGCTATTACGTTTGATAATTATTTTTTGGCCGATCGTGTTTTTTAACAACCTTACCAATGTTATTTGTAAGCCTTGTAAGTTAAACTTACAACACACGTGCAGTAAGTAAATAAATGAAATAAATTGTTATTTATTTACTTAAAAGTAACGAACTATCAGTGTCGCGCACCACTATGTGATATGAGGAAATAACTAAAGGCCTTATTATACCTGTACTCTTTCTAAATTCATTTTTGTAGTGGGGATTTGTAAGAAAACAGTAATTAATGTAGATAAGACGTAAGCGCGAAAATAATTTTGACGACTTCTGCTTGTTGCACTGAGCGCCACTTGTGGGGTCGTGGCTGAATGCGAAAACATTAATGAAGTAAAATACGTATTCAAGCATTAACCTATACCGGTATGAAATTTATTTACACTGATGTATAATTAATGTGTCACCTACCTACTTCTTTGAAGACAAAATTAAACTTTCTATAATTTATTTTATTACAACATTTTCAAAATCGCCGCCGAATAATAACAAATTAATAACGCCCATCAGCAAATACGAATAATAACAAGTGAATGACATCTATCGACAAATAAACGGCGCTCACACAGGAAAATGTTAGCGTCCAAAGAGAAACTATTTCTGTGGCCGGGAGGAAAAAGGTCTTAAGTAAAAATTTTATACTTTTCAGGAGAGCTGTAGAAAGATTGAAATTGGTATGAATTATAGAGTTTTTTAATTAAGAGGTTTTTCCTGGATTTGTTTATATTTCTTCTAAAATAGGTAATGTTGCTCATTTAACAATTTTCTTGGTTATTTCCAAAAATAGCCGCACTTAAGCCCTTTTAAGACTAGAACCCAAACTGAGTAAAAGGGACTATTTAAACATCATGTCAAAATAAATGAGAAGTATAAATTATTAGGAATGCAAAATGGGTCTTAAACAATTATAGGACTGTTTACCCTTGTGCTTAAAGTATTAAAAGAAAAGGGCATCAGTATGTGATAAAATGGCTAAAATACAATTCACACCTTTTTAATAGGGAAGCATGGAAAGTAAACATGTGATTGTCTGTAAGGAATAAATTATTAAATATTCTTAAGCCCTTTATTCTGTGTGTGCTCGATTCAAAAAGTACTTAGGACATTTGGTAACGCTCTATAAATCCAGTCAGGAGTCTTATTTGACTTTAGCCGTTTTACCAGATTGTAGAGAAATGTTTCCGCTTTCAGAATATCTAAAGATCTCATTTTCACAAAAAATTGACTTAAGAGCTTTTTCCTCCCGACCACAGATTTATTTCAATTAAAAATGATTTATAATAATTTATTTTTTTATTAAGATCGGTCAAAATATAGTACGAAATACATGTGTTAAGTGCGTAACAGAATCTCGGAAATAGAGAAGATTCGACTTCATTTCGTCTTCTCTAACTTTTCCTCGATTCTGTTCCAATGCGCTTACCATGCTCGCATTGCAATGCACTATAACAACATTATTATAATTAAATAAATACAGCATCGTGTTACTTTATAAAGTATTATTTGGGTCGCATAATAATAAAAAAAAAGAGTCGAAATTAATGAAAATGTCGGAACGTTTTCCATATAAAGTTGTCGTTATCAATGTTCTAGTTGGGATAGCCATAATCACGGTTCACTACCGCTGATAAGGCTATCAATGCATTCTGAATGGCAATAAAATGCGTCCGATCGGCCAAGCACTAATGTGTTATACGTACATACAATGTTTTCCGAGCGGATCTGTAAAATATTTTACAATCAGGGGTCACACACTATTTACTCTTTTGTGGTAAACAGCAGTAGCGGCTGGTGGTCAAAATAATGAGTGTGCTACAATCTCTATATCGGCCTACTGTACCCATATACACTTATATGCATTTATCTTAATTTGAGACTCGCCTAGTGACGAAATATGGAGTTCCTTCCTACTGCAGAACTTGTCAATTACCCTGGTGTTAAACGTTAAATCCCTCCATCCTGGACATTATACTCTTTTCTATTGTATGTATTTATTTACACTGCAAGTGGGCAAGCACCCGGTGGCAGTGGTATATACAATATTAACAATACACAATAAAATGATAAGCAATACACAATAAAATTTACAATACATAATACAATTTACAACACATATACAATTTTATACACAATACAATAAGAATACACAATACAATTTAACACAATAATAATAAAACATAAAATAAAACACCTAATTTTACAACACAACCTACATAATTATGTATAGGTCCTACATAAGTTTCAATAGTCTTTCACTTTACTCTCATCTCATTCCCTGTAGTGGCACTATGACGCATTTCACTGACACTTTAGCACACATTTCACTGACACTCTGTAACACATTTCACTGACACTATCGAACACATTTCATTGACGCTATAAATTATCACTGATCGGAACTGTTCACTGCACTGTAAAACCATAACTTCACTGACTCACCTCGCTTCACTGATACAACAGTTCAAATAAGTCAAATAATTACATCCTTATGCATACTTATAAACAGAACTACATTTAAACTAAACATTTCTAGTCTAAGGCCCTCTTACACGCTATTTTTAAATAATTTACAATTCAAACCAAGGAAGTAAACTCGTCAGGCTAGATAAATACGTGTCACCTTAAAAAATTAAATGTTGAATGTCACCTTAATTTTAATTTGCACTTTATACACAACTTTTTAAGTTATTCTTGAATCTCCTTAAGGAAGGACAGCCCTCAAAGACCGCTGCAGGTAGGTCATTCCAATCATTTATAGTTCTATTTAAAAATGAGAATTTACCTACATCCGTTTTCTGTTTCCTACATTTGATTTTAAAATCATGATCGTTCCTACCAGTTCCTATTGACAGTATTGCAAGAGCAGTGAGGTGATCCTGGGACATAGTGTTCCTTAAAAACATTTTTATGCGTTTCAAGCAAGAAAAACATCTTTCTGGCTCAGCAGTGGTCATTGGTGTTGTAACCAAAATATTTAACAACTTCGTTACTTCACAGAATGGATCCCGTCAATTGTTGGAGACTATGTTTTGTAACAATTGAACAGCCATCTATATGTCGGAAGTCAGATCTTCCGTATAGAACTCCAAGTTGTGTCTTTAACATTCTTTTGTTCAGTACAGTATAGCTGTTGACAACAACTTCAAGTTCGCGTTCAGGAAAATTATGCAAAAAATTGTCAAAAAAAAATTCGCTGTTTAACAATTTTGTTGCGTCTAGGTAGCTTAAAGACTGGGAAAGATGAGTAGTTTCCTGAATTATACGGTTACATACCTCCTTGGCATCAATTTTCTGGGATTAAATTTTCCGTCGCTTGCTGATTGATTCAGGAGGTACTTCAAAAAACTGTTAGATGACAGCAGCAGTCGAACATTTGAATTACCAAATACATTGTACATAGTTCCGAGTTCCTCCACAAACAATCATTCTTTCCTTACGCTTTACTTTTGCAATCTCCAAGCTGTGTTGTGCTCAAGCTTATTACAGCACTTCCCCGCGTAAAAATAGCCAATCAGAGCATTTCAGCTTCGCGCATGCGCATTAACTGTCTACATTCTCATGTAAGTTTTGAGTAGCACAACGAACTCCCTGAGGCACCAAAGAGCGAAGAGCGAAGAGCGAAGAGCGAAGAGCGAAGACTAAACACTCTATAACGCGTCATGAACATAACAACGGGAAATTGTCAAATGGCAGATCAAATACTATGGTATTGCAAACACTTTATTTGACCAAAAAATATCATTGCACTGTAGCACATAAGGACGGGCCGCCCCTGGTAAACAGTATTCGCAGTGTGAGTGATATTGATGTATATAGGCCTACTTCAGCATAAGGTGGAAATTTACTATTCTTCCACAAACGTGACAACAGAGTAAACAAAAGGGCCAGTACTTGGAAGTGTACATGTAATATCATTAATACAACTGTTTGGCGGGCTTCTAGTGGCAAGTCAGGAGCGAGAGAGGCATCTCTCCAATATTGGGTTAAGATTGGTGAATTGTGATAGAGTAATATTGTGACAGTTCTTTTTGAAAATTTATTACAATTTTACTAAGCGAGAGGAAGATCATATTCATATAATCAAAATATTCTTTACAATATAATATGCTTCACTAAAAAGTGACACTAATATGAAGAAAGAAGGTAGGGGTAGTAATGAGCAAGTGGTGAGAAATGACGACAAACTAGTTCTACTAAAGTAGCTTGATAATACGTCCATTTTATGGCATCAACTGAATTCGGTGTGGAACTAGTAGAAGACTGCAAGTGCTGGTCAAAAAAAGGATACTGTGCCCGTATATTGTATAATACTCCAATAGATGGACAGTTTAGTAAAAAATTGTGGGTAGAAACAATTCGTATACCAAGTCAATGCCAGAAATAGGGAGTGTGTCAAACTACCAATCAGATTTGATCACTGTACCCATGTATTGTATAATACTACAATAGATGGACAGTTTAGTAAAAAATTGTGGGCAGAAACAATTCGTATACCAAGTCAATGCCAAAAATAGGGAGTGTGTCAAACTACCAATCAGATTTGATCACTGTACCCATGTATTGTATAATACTCCAATAGATAGACAGTTTAGTAAAAAATTGTGGGCAGAAACAATTCGTATACCAAGTCAATGCCAAAAATAGGGAGTGTGTCAAACTACCAATCAGATTTGATCACTGTACCCATGTATTGTATAAAACTCCAATAGATGGACAGTTTAGTAAAAAATTGTGAGCAGAAACAATTCGTATACTAAGTCAATGCCAGAAATAGGGAGTGTGTCAAACTACCAATCAGATTTGATCACTGTACCCATGTATTGTATAATACTCCAATAGATGGACAGTTTAGTAAAAAATTGTGGGCAAAGAATTCGTATACTAAGTCAATGCCAGAAATAGGAAGTGTGTCAAACTACCAATCAGATTTGATCACTGTACCCATATATTGTATAATACTCCAATAGATGGACAGTTTAGTAAAAAATTGTGAGCAAAGAATTCGTATACTAAGTCAATGCCAGAAATAGGGAGTGAGTCAAACTACCAATCAGATTGATCACTGTACCCGTGTATTGTATAATACTCCAATAGATGGACACTTTAGTAAAAAATTGTGAGCAGAAACAATTCGTATACTAAGTCAATGCCAGAAATAGGGATTGTGTCAAACTACCAATCAGATTTGATCACTGTACCCGTGTATTGTATAATATACCAATAGATGGAGAGTTTAGTAAAAAATTGTGGGCAAAGAATTCGTATACTAAGTCAATGCCAGAAATAGAGAGTGTGTCAAACTACCAATCAGATTTGATCACTGTACCCATATATTGTATAATACTCCAATAGATGGACAGTTTAGTAAAAAATTGTGAGCAAAGAATTCGTATACTAAGTCAATGCCAGAAATAGGGAGTGAGTCAAACTACCAATCAGATTGATCACTGTACCCGTGTATTGTATAATACTCCAATAGATGGACACTTTAGTAAAAAATTGTGAGCAGAAACAATTCGTATACTAAGTCAATGCCAGAAATAGGGATTGTGTCAAACTACCAATCAGATTTGATCACTGTACCCGTATATTGTATAATATACCAATAGATGGACAGTTTAGTAAAAAATTGTGGGCAAAGAATTCGTATACTAAGTCAATGCCAGAAATAGAGAGTGTGTCAAACTACCAATCAGATTTGATCACTGTACCCGTGTATCGTATAATACTCCAATAGATGGACAGTTTAGTAAAAAATTGTGGGCAGAAACAATTCGTATACCAAGTCAATGCCAGAAATAGGGAGTGTGTCAAACTACCAATCATATTTGATCACTGTACCCGTGTATTGTATAATACTCCAATAGATGGACAGTTTAGTAAAAAATTGTGGGCAGAAACAATTCGTATACTAAGTCAATGCCAGAAATAGGAAGTGTGTCAAACTACCAATCAGATTTGATCACTGTACCCGTGTATTGTATAATACTCCAATAGATGGACAGTTTAGTAAAAAATTGTGGGCAGAAACAATTCGTATACTAAAGTCAATACCTGGAATAGGGACTGTGTGAAACTGTCAATCAAATTTGATCACTGTACCCGCACCTGGAGCGAACTACGGTCGAGATGGATTAGGTACCTCGAAACAGGACGGGGTTCGTCTGTATAGCCACAGGGAACATTTTGCAATATTTTGCGAATTACCTGGGTCACGTAGCGTTGTTGCTGTTATTCTGTTGTTATTCTTCAGATGTTTTTTTTACCGCTAGTGTAGTTCTTGGTACAGATCATCATTTTTTCCACGAAGGAATTATATTTTCTATATAATATATATATTTAACGAAAGTATTATATTTGTCATGATTTCTAAACGTAGTGTTGCTGCTGGAATACAGATACTTTCATTTCATTATTTGTAAGCAATTGTATGCATTTTTATAAAATAAATAAAACTGAACAGATACCAAATCAAGTCTCCATAGAGTCCCAATCCCAAGGTATCATATATGATACCTAGCATACAACAAGAATTGAGGTCGTCACAAAAATTTTGATTGGTTATTGTTTTTCTTTGTACCGCTAATTATCCAATAAATAATATTTTAACATTTTTTTACTTTAAATTTGTCTCGGGGCTGAAGAGGATAAGCACTGACATTATTAACATGGTGGAAGAAAAAAATAACTTTTTTATCTGCGCCCATGAGAATATTTGCTTGTAAGAAGACTATGCCAATACTGAATTTGACGACGATATCGTGTAAGATAATTACTAGATATTATTACTACGTTTTCATGGAGTGTTCCAATCGATTTGAATACGTTTAATACGTTTACCGTATTATAGCTTTTATGAAAACGTGGATTCAAAACGATCTGAGTCTCATGTTCGATACACCTAAAAAGTGGGTTCGGATCGTGTTCAATATAATAATAATGGTTTATTTTAACTGGCAGAGTTAAGGCCGTTCGGGCTTCTCTTCCACTCAACCAGTATGATAGAAAATTACTACATTGCTATGAATATAAAATAATTAATACAATACGATACAATACAATTCAAAGCAATACAATACTACAATACAAACAATATAATACATAATTAATATAATACAATGAATTCTTTTTATCTTCACAACACCAAAATAATAATTAAGTAATAATAATTATAGTAATAATAATAATAGTCATATCTAAATTAAATTCAATTATTAAACCGATCACAATTATAATTTCAATTTGACTGCGACCGTAAGAAATCGCTTAGCCTTTTCTTGAAAGTGGTTATTGTCTGGCAGCCCCTAATCTTCTGAGGTAGAGAATTCCATTCACGGGGGACTGAGACAGTGAAAGAGGATGAATAGTGGGATGTTCTATGGGCAGGAATTGCTAGGATTTGGCTTTCCTGTGACCTAGTGTTTAGATTGTGATTGGAGAATAAGTAGTTAAACCGGGAACGAAGATAATTTGGAGTAGAAGTGTGGAGAACTCGAAACAGAAGAGAGAGCGAATTCTATGGTTACTAAGTTGCAGCCAGGATAAAGATTTGAACGAGGGTGTAATGTGGTCAAATTTGTGAGCATTGCTGATGCATCTGACACACATATTGTGCACACGCTGCAGCTTATTCGAAAGTTCAGTTGTCAAGTCTGTAAGTATTACGTCGCAATAGTCAAACAGTGGTAGTACGAGGGTTTGCACTAACATCTGTTTTAATTCTGGCGGGAGGAAGTTTCTGAATGAGTTAAGAGAATGCATGGTATAGCACACTCTCTTGGATATTTCCTTTATTTGGCATTCCCAATTTAAATTTTCGTCCAAGAAAATGCGGAGGTTTCTGACGACGGAATGGTACGGAATAGTGGCATTATTTACTGTAATAATTGGGATATGTCTGTCGTTCATTGTGTTCAGTAGTCTCTTATGTCCAATTATTATAGCACATGGAAACGTGTATCGTATTAAAAACGATCTCAATACGCTAAGCGAGTGAACGAACGTAATTTGTTTGATGTGACAGCTGTTTTACCAACAGCGAACGCAATTATGTATGTTGAAACGGCGTGTTGTAACGCATAATATTTTGTATTTCCTGAAAGTCATTATTACCATTCTTCATTAATAGCCAGAACATTAAATTTTCATGCACCTCGCCAAGAGAACGCAACATTGTTTATAGCTAAGGCCTACAGGGTGACCAACATGCTAACATTTCAATGACATGTTAACCACCATAACTACTACGCGACCAAGGCGGGACCCGTCGTGGCAGAATGAGGAACTCCGTGCTCGCTGCGTATGTTTACTGCTGGAGTGTCGTCACATCCAATGCCTAGCGGTTCAATCTGGTCGCAATGCCGCTTTGTAGGAAGACGTATGTTTCGTAGCCAAGCGCCAAGCATTATTTATAATGTCATAAAGTTTTCTGATTAAGAAAGAAAACTGGTTCATTCCTACCTCTACCGAAGACAACAGAGCGTGCTACAGCTATTGTGAAGGTAAATAAGGAAACAGGAGGATTAGAAAGGAAGGTAAAGAATGTGAGGACAAGGGTGTAGAAATATCGACACCAAACAAAGCTAGACGACCTCCTGCAAATAAGGTTTAATTAGATGACATGGGAAAAAATATCATAAGAAGAGAAGTTCATAAATATTATAGTCTCTACAAAGAGCTTCTAACAATAGGAAAGTCGCATAATTTTTTTAAAAGAGAGATAGGTTTTAAAGCGTGCAAGGAAACTTTACTAAAACTCATACTATCCATGGGGTTTGCATTAAAAAATGTAAAGATAAAAGGAAATATCTAATAGAACGCTCTGATATAGTAGCCTGTTATTTACCTGGACGAAACATAGTTCCATATCCATTACAATGTCCACAAACGTTGGCAAGACGTAAACGTGTCAGGAGCTAATACAAATAGCAGTGCAGGTCAACGACTTATAGTAGCCCATGGTGGTGGTAGTGATGGTTTTATACTGGGTGTTTTTCTTATATATGATGTCCGGAGTCCGGCCACTTTAAAATGTTAAGGTAAGAAATGTATATCAAATGCAATATTGTATAAAATTCAGTACCTACTTTAGTTTAAGTTACTTTCGGTTCATGTTCCCTCCTTTACGAACACGATGTTGTGATGTGTTTTCTGAATATATTCCTATGTGTGTAAGCATATGATAAAATAAAACCAAACAATAAAGCTAACTATGTATACGAACATATAACATAGAGCGTGTTCATAATAATGAAACAAGAGCGCAGTTCAGCATGTGCTTCATTTTGCATCTGATGCGGACTTTACAACACGGCCTGTGTTGGGAAGCGAATCGCAGCGCCACCAAACAAAACGGTTCCTGCCTTGGTCGCGTAGTACTTTCGAAACTTCAGCTTATTTTCAATACGTATCGAAAATTGCATGAAAACAGGGACCTGGGGCTTCGTATTCAGTACGGTGAACGTATTCAAATCGATTTGAATACTCCATGAAAACGTAGTAAATATTAGAAAATCCGAAGTGGAACAGCAACAAGTGAGCCAATATTTCGTTGTGTTCATATCACAACTACTTCCACAATATTCAACATGTTATCATCCTATGTCTCACGTGACAGAGATATACGACTCAAGGCCAGAAGCAGGTTAAGCAACAGAACCCCAACACCACAGCAAGCAAATTAATAAACCTTCATTGCTGAAGTGCGTCGTATGTCTTTGCAGCAATTTTTCTAGCGGACAATTATTCAATGTCAAGGAAAGCTCATCACTCTGATATCTCAAGGTTGAAATGTTGGAAATTTTATCGTAGAGCGAAATAACGGAAGGGAATTTACTCTGACATTACGTAATAACACCTCGTAAAACGTAAAACAGGGTACTGCGATACAAGTGTGGAAAGTGCATTGTACTCGTAACAATCGAATCCGCTCGTTTTTTCCCTCGAGATTCTGTTATACACTTCACAGCATGTATTGCATAGACCTGACTACTTTTGAAAGATCGTTAAATTCAAATAAATACATTAATTAATTGATAAATTTTTAATGTTATATTGATTTTAGATAAATATTGACTTTCACCGGCCTCATTCATCACCGAAATCAAATTCATAACAAATCAGTAATACATATACAGTCGCCATCTAGTTCACAACAATAGTACACAGGCCTTCGGATTTCAACCAAAGATTAACTCGCGATATGACCAAAGATGTTAAAGCGAGTATAAATAACAGCGAGAGAGGGAGAGAGAGAGAAATATATATTTGGTTTCTTTTGGATTTATATTTTAACGTGGCTTTGGATTCTATTGCTGTGATAGCAAATACCTTACTATAATAATACCGGACAGCTGTATACTAGCAGCATTGACTGAGTGCGAAATATCGAGGACTTGACACCTAGCGGAGCAGTGTGGAATTACGTCCACAAATACAAATATTAACATAGCGGGAATCGGACTATTGTTTAAAACGTGAGGTACTAATGTGAAATAATATATGAGACACTTAAGAAATGTTGAATAGTACCGTATTTAATGTAACATTATTTTATATCAAGGCTGCATATTATGAGAAATATTGCATACTTCGTATTATTTTCCGTAATTAATTGTTGCGTATTTTATTCTTTGGTTTAGTGAGACAAAATTAATTTCTGACATTAAGAATGAATTTACAATAATGCTTTATATACCCACTGCTGACAATTGCAAAGATAAAAATGATAGTAATCTTATGCTTGTAATAATTAGTAAAGGCATTTGGATAACAATAAAACTTAATTTGCTGAAACCTTAAAATTGCCAATATATTTTAACTGCTATTCATTTATTAGGACTAAATAAAAAAGCTAATTTTTATTGTTCTATCAACACAAAGACAAAGGCATTAGGCTAATAAAGAATTTTGTTGACTCATGTTTTACGAAAGTACGATTTGGAGCAATTTGTAATGCTGTAATTGTAGCAATTATAAACAGCACATAATACACCCTGACATTTTAACACAGCACTAATTAATAAAATTATTAACTAGCCCAGCAACAATATACATTGAAGTTGATTACAGTTTGTTTCGCGAGTATCGCCACACCGGCCGCCTAGGTAGCAGCACCAGGGTCGTTCGCGCGCAGAACTGCTAGCTGTCCGGTATTATTATAGTAAGGTATTTGGTGATAGTACTATTGTTATGTAGGTACATATAATTTCATTAAATTGTAATTTTCTGCCAGTTTTTATATTAATCTTAGAATTTATCACAAATGATCGTAGATAACGATTCTGCTGATGGAGTGGAATGTAGCGATATAGAAGAGGCGTGGAAAGTAGGTTGTGCTACACTAATACAGGAGAAATCGAAACGAAGGTATGAAGAAGCATAATAGGCCTATAATGTATGTATGATTTTACTTCCCGCACGGCGTGCGGGAAAATATCACAACAGTATTGTTTTTCTATATTGCTACAGTTACAGGGAATGTGTTGAAAAATAGCTCAACAATTACTGTGACTGGTCCAATAAATTTTTCCAATGAAATTGTGTTTTCTTTCTATTAACGGCTCCTGGGGAATTTATTTTTTACGGCCCTCGTAATTGCAGTCGAGTAGCCAAAATTTGTACAGTGATACATTTTATTTTTACTTGCATTTTTATTGTACCTGCATTTCTGAATGTACTTCACTCTCACCCCTTCACTAATGTCCTTGCTCCAGTCAGACACACAAACTTACGGCCGCTGTTGCATTCGAAGTCTTCAAGCAGTGAAGTAAACACTGCAGTGTATAGTGTGTTTCATAAATATGATTGCGTTTTCTATAGAAGAAAGAACCTATATTAATAATATCGTACTAAAAATTATATTCAAGAAACGATAAATTCAATTTCAGAGAATATGCTTCAAAATGTTTTTAATAATATGCGTACTGAATTGAAGCCTGCATTGTAATGAACGGCAACCATTTTCAGCAACTTGTTTAAAAATTCAGATTACCTTATTTTGAATTGAGATGGCTAGAAGCAAAGGAATGCTAGTGACATTTGTAATAACATGAGTTAAGTGCATCCAGTATAAGCAAAAGTATTTAAAATTTTAGTAGCAAAGGGATATTTTAATCGCATCACACATTAAAATTTAAATAAAAAATTTCACCGATTTTACGAAAGCTTAAATATTTAAACCCCATTTTCTCAAAAGTAACTTAAGTGCACTTACAGCCCTTTACTTATGACCCCCTCAATTTAAATGCACTCTCTATATTGTATGATAACATCAATAATTAATATGCTAAATAAAGTAGACATTACATAACGAACATAGCCGCCTGAAAAGTTGAGTTTTTGGAAAAAAAATGTTACTACTCTACTGTATTTTGATAAATTCCGTAAAAGTGATGATCAAAATGAAAATCGTAATATCGTATTTCCCTACAACATAAATGGATATACTACTTTTCTCTCCTCCTATACCTAGTAAAATGATTTGTTTACATATTGCACTAGTAACACCAAACTCCTGTAATGGAAGGGTGAAACAGTGTTTCCGAGTATAGCCAGGTTAATGTTAAAAATGTTGGTAAAAATAAAGTGATGTCCCTGTATAAGCACTTCTTTTGACACTATATACATGGTAAAAGAAAAAAATTAACTTTTTTGTCTGCCCCCATCAGAATGTTTGCTTGTAAGCCATAGTTACCATATGTATGCCTATTACTTATTTTATTTTGATCTGAAATGAAGGGTTCAGAGCCATAGTGGGCCAAGCGCCATTTATTAAAAACGGAGAAAGCAAGGGTTAAAGTTAAGTGAATGCCATAGTTTAATGAATATTGACATATAATTTAGTTTTAATGTGTATACTTTATATTACTTGATATACAGTATGTTTGCAATGAATTATGGTAATAACTTCATTTTAACCATTGTTTCCTACGGTTTTAGTAAATGGCGCTTGGCCCACTATGGTTCTGAACCCTTCAAATGTTTAATGTAATTGCATGCCACATTTGATTTTGTACATCCCTAAGTGGAAGAGAAGTCAAGTTGATGTGATGTAAACACGTCCAGAATATTGTGGAAGGGGTGAACTGAATCACATTTACCTCCCCTCCGTTATAACCAGACTTCGAGACTTCGGACCCGATAGAGCAGTTCAGTGGGAAATCCGCATAACGGAGTACTGAGTATAGTGGTAAAGCGTACAGTGGGTTGGGGTACTGTAGAATGGATGCCAACAAATACGCAAAGGAAAACGCTCTGGATTTGAAGTTTCTGACGAATAATTTGGTTTTCATACAAACTGTGTCTCAAACTATTACACGGTTAGAAAAGTCAGAACAAGAGATGCCGGAAGCCCTCAAATTAATTTAGAAAATGATGCAGAGACTTAATGAGACATCAAGTACACCGGTTACTGAATGTGTAAAACAGAAGTGGAAATCAAGTTTAAGTAAAAATAACGGATATGGAATATTGTGTAACATAAACAGCAAATTAGTGGACATAGATTCACCAGAGAATAAAGGACTGTCTCTTAGAGACTGCAATGATGTTAGGTTTTTTTCGTTTTGCTCCTATCACGTCATGCGACGTAGAGCGCAGCTTTTCACTGTACAAACTGAGTTTGGCAGATAATCGAAAAAGATTTACGTTTTGAGACACTGAGAATGTATCTTATAGTAGGTACACTGCAATTCGGTACTGTAACTGCACTTCCTAAAGACGACCAATGGGATAAATGAAGAAATTAAAATTGCTTCATGCTTATTTCCACCATTAACACTGTGTATAATTAAACATAAATGCTTATAAAAGACAGGAGAATAAATGCTTTTCACATTCTTTTGACATTATCATTGTGTAATGTATATTTACTTTCAGAATGTACATATGTGTGTTTCCCCATACAACCGTACTCTACTCTAAATAGCAACGTTGTTACCTCAACACATCTCTATCTACCTGCAGCGAATCAACAACCTATAGTGCATGCGCAGTAAACTTATTGTATTGGGTCCAAAGTCTCGAAGCCTGGTTATAACCATCCATGTGCTATAAGAAATGGTTTAGACTATAAAATTTCATATTCTGCCTATCTCTAATGATTATAGCAAAGAATACAGTGAACCCAGAACTGAAATTCAAATTCATTGTTAAAATCTGCGTGCCGTCTCTGTACACAGAGTCTCTGTTTGAGAACCACTACTCGACATTTGTCTCAGAGTTGCGTAACGGGTGCTAAAGGCAGTGATTCAATTGTGACGGAGTGAAGTGATTTATCAATGGTTTAGAGCCGAGGAAGCCGAAACTGCACTCCCGAAGACGTGGTGAGAAATGCGCGGCCAGGGGTGTAGTTGGCAGGAACGAGACGTTGAAGGCGCTTAGAGTTATCCAAATTGCAGCCAGCACACTCTCGCCAAGACCCGCTTGGTCCATTTTAATCATATTCCGTTCAAACTTTTGCATGCTTATTGAGATCAGCTAAGTCACTTGTATAATGTGTATAGTTAGGCTATGATTAATGGAATAGGGATAGGATTATTGCCTCATTCATTGAGATGAAATTCTGTCAAAGGATATTATTTTTTGTTTAATATCACATTACCGAGCGTGGCAGCTCAGACGCTTGCCTTTGAGACTCGTATTCTGGAGGTCCCGAGTTCAAATCCTTGAGGCCACTAATCTGATTGGGTTATTTTTCGTGGTTTCCTCAATCAATTCACAGGCCTGCAAAATTAAAGGCCATAAAAACTTTACTAAAAATTTATGCTACCGGTACATTTATAGTTTCTTGAAGTGCTGAATTCAAAACTGAGCTCAGATTTTCTCTATCACGTACCATTTTTCCACAACATGCATTGGCACTTTTAGCAGTCCTTGCATCAACCCCTTTGATTTGATTACCCCCCTTTGATTTGATTACCTGGTTTGGTTTTTCCGAGGTTTCCCCAACCAAAAGGTAAATGCCGTGTAATATTTTGGCAAATCCTTGGACCTCACCTCATCTCACTACATCTCGCCAAAATATTGTAAAAAATTGCACAAAATTGTAAAAATAGTAGAAAATTACTAAATTGTAAAACTATAAAAATTTGTAAAAATTGTAATTGTAATATTGTAAAATTTTGACTTGTTCCACATCTTAAAGCTTCAATGCTCATGTAAAATCTATGGAATAAAATGAATGAATGAATGAATGAATGAATGAATAGCAATGTGAATGTAGCGTTATTGAATTTAATATAGAAAAGTGATGAAGTGAAACATGTCCTGTGGCAAATATTAAAGGTAGGCCTATATTTTATAAAAAAAATATTAGATTATCATAATTAACCTCGAAAAAACCCAACCACATAATCAGCCCAAGCGGAAATCGAACCCATGCCCGAGCGCATATATATTTTTATTTTACATATCCAAAGATGTTTCCGATACATAAACATTTGTATGTAAAATAGATTATTGTAGCCTACTTCTATGCATATTATTGCTTATTAGATAACGCTCGTTTATTCACTTGCAATTAGATTACGCGACATTCGATAGATAGCAGCACGCTTACGCTTTAGTATATGCAGCATCTAGCGTGAACCTTTTGAACTTCGTGTTACTACAAAAATGTTTCATTTCCTCATAAAAATGTTTGATTTTCTCGTCAGTTGTACGTCGAACAAAGACGTATCCATGTCAAAAATAATCCGTATCATGAAATAATCTCGTTACACAGTACATGCTTTGCAACTATTCAGGAGTTTTTCTACGTTGAGCATGACTTTCCCGTTTACAGTTCATTTTTAACATGAAACGTTTGTGCGCTCGACATTCGAAAAATCTGGTCGCAATTTGTGTTAATATGATGACGTCATTATCTCATTCATTAGAGTAGGTTTTGGATAAATACAATAAATTATACGTTTAAAATATAGTAGTTTCGAATCCAACTATCTATGACAAATTATGAGGGGGAAACAAATGAATGTCACACAATAATTAATTCATTATTATTCGTACACAAATGGGAGTGATTAATAAAAGCGGGGGTATAAAGATAGAAATAGTTGATTTAACACAGTCTAATTCTAAAGCACTTAACTGTGGTATTAATTTCCAAATGAATCCAATGTTCTATAATGACATGTATTATTATTATTATTATTATTATTATTATTATTATTATTATTATTCATTACAATTTCAAATGACTCAATGGTGCCATTATTGATGTGCGAATCCTTTCGACTATCAATCATGGAATGAGAAAGAAATAATTGTGATGTAATTAACTAGAAAGCTTAGCCTTATTAAATTTAAATGCTGACAATATAAAAACAGAAACTAAAAAAGTATCAATTTTATTTCAAATTGAAAATGTCCTTACAATCTCAACCATGCTCACAATAATAATAATAATAATAATAATAATAATAATAATAATAATAATAATAAAGCCATCGGCGTAGCTTAGGCGGATAAGGCGCTTGCCTGCCGTTCCGGAGTTACGCTCGGGCGCAGGTTCGATTCCCGCTTGGGCTGAGTACCTGGTTGAGATTTTTTCCGAGGTTTTCCCCAACTATAAGGCAAATGTCAGGTAATCTATGGCGAATCCTCGGCATCATCTCACCAAATATCATCTCGCTATCATCAATTCCATCGACGCTAAATAACCTCGTAGTTGATACAGCGTCGTTAAATAACCACGTAATATAAAAATAATATTTTTTTTTATTTTAGTAGGTTATTTTACGACGCTTTATCAACATCTCATGTTATTTAGCGTCTGAACGAGATGAAGGTGATAATGCTGATGAAATGAGTCCGGGGTCCAGCACCGAAAGTTACCCAGCATTTGCTCATATTGGGTTGAGGGAAAACCCCGGAAAAAACCTCAACCAGGTAACTTCCCCGACCAGGAATCGAATCCGGGCCACCTGGTTTCGCAGCCAGACGCGCTGACCGTTACTCCACAGGTGTGGACTAAAAATAATAATAATAATAATAATAATAATAATAATAATAATAATATTTCATTTGGAAATTAATACCACAGTTAAGAGCTTTAGAATCAGACTATGTTAAATTAACTATTTCTATCTTTATACTCTCCGCTTTTATTAATAACCTCCAATAATAATAATAATAATAATAATAATAATAATAATAATAATAATAATATTTCATTTGGAAATTAATACCACAGTTAAGAGCTTTAGAATCAGACTATGTTAAATTAACTATTTCTATCTTTATACTCTCCGCTTTTATTAATAAACCCCAATAATAATAATAATAATAATAATAATAATAATAATAATAATAATAATAATAATAATAATAATAATATTTCATTTGGAAATTAATACCACAGTTAAGAGCTTTAGAATCAGACTATGTTAAATTAACTATTTCTATCTTTATACTCCCCGCTATTATTAATAACTCCCATCAATACTAATAAATTATTATTATTATTATTATTATTATTATTATTATTATTATTATTATTATTATTATTATTATTATTATGAACTGCATAGACGGAAACCGCCAGCTCTAATTATAATAATATATTTTCTTGGAGTATAGTTTCAAAAGTGATACAAATATTAAAATATATCGATCGTTTGTATCGTAATAATAAGTAGCTTCCTGTCTTTTGAAATAATCAGCAAAAGGAAGAGTTAGAAAATGTAACTACTTCTGGGGATATTCGCCCAGACATAAAGAGGGCGTATAACCAGTGCCGGTAATCCTCTAAAGAAGAGTTACTACTTGGTCAGGCAGGATATGTAGGATATTTCAAGTTGTGTTTATTGTTATCTAACGATGTTTTATGAACTGCGATATTATCTAGCGTCGGTGAAATTAGTCATAGCGAGATAACGTTTTCGCGAAATGATATTTTAGGATTCGCCATGGATTACTTAACATTCGCCGTACAATAGAGAAAACTGCCGGAAAGAACCAAACCAGGTAATCAGGCCAATCGGAGTTTGAATCCACAACATGTGGAGCGCTGCCTACATCAGACCAGCTCCTTACAACTGAACTGTGCCCACAGTCTAGTATATACAGTCCCGAAGCTCGAGTTGTTGAGGGTACTAGGAACAATAGACTGTGCAGGTCCTATTTCGCATTGTCTGTAATGAGGCGATAGTAGCGATGCTAGTGGTTAGCAACTATCTATGGATGCATATTTACTACGTATTGAGCTTCGTGACTGAATATACTAGACTGTGCTGTGCCGGTAACACCTGTGCTTTTTTCCTCGGACGCGACGAGATTTAGACATGAACTGACAAACAAGAATGGAAATAATTCTGTAGAAAATAAATTATTTCTCCGGAGAAGAAATTTTTCCTTTGATGTAAACTGTACCATTTTATTCGTCGGTCTATTTTACGTAATAAACAAGATAATGCAAATAGCCTCATTTGAGTTGAAATACATCACTATTTATATCTTACTGGTCTCCGATAAGCAACATCGGGGTCCAGTTGTATGAAAGCAACTAACTATAAGTTATTTTTAACTGAACATGAGTAAATAATGCGAGGTTAGTTTTTTTCTGAGGTTTTCCCCAACCGTAAGGGGAATGTCAGGTAATCTATAGCGAATTATCATCAATCCAATCAACTCTTAATATCCTGGTAGTTGATCAGCGCCGTTAAATAATCGACGAAAACGTTTTGAAAATAACAAATTGTGGGTTCATATTAGTGAAATGCAATTTACCTTTTCTCAAATACAAATGACGCTTTCTGAAATACTGTTTACTTTTATTCTGAAATACAACCGATGTTTTCTAAAATGCAATGTACTAATTCTGAAATATAAATGACGCTTTCTGAAATTAAATTGATTAGTCTGAAATACAAATTACGCTTTCTGAAATTAAATTGATGAATCAGAAACACAGATCATGCTTTTTCAAATTAAATTGATTAATCTGAAATATAAATCACGCTTTCTGAAATTACGTTGATTAATCTGAAATAAAATTAAGCTTTCTTTAATTAAATTGATTATTCTGAAATACAATTTACGCTTTCTGAAATTAAATTGATTAATCTGAAATACAAATTACGCTATCTGAAATTAAATTGATGAATCAGAAATACAGATCATGCTTTTTCAAATTAAATTGATTAATCTGAAATATAAATCACGCTTTCTGAAATTACGTTGATTAATCTGAAATAAAATTAAGCTTTCTTTAATTAAATTGATTATTCTGAAATACAATTTACGCTTTCTGAAATTAAATTGATTAATCTGAAAAACAAATTATGCTTTCTGAAATTAAATTGATGAATCAGAAATACAGATCATGCTTTTTCAAATTAAATTGATTAATCTGAAATATAAATCACGCTTTCTGAAATTACGTTGATTAATCTGAAATAAAATTAAGCTTTCTTTAATTAAATTGATTATTCTGAAATACAATTTACGCTTTCTGATATTAAATTGATTAATCTGAAATACAAATTACGCTTTCTGAAATTAAATTGATGAATCAGAAATACAGATCATGCTTTTTCAAATTAAATTGATTAATCTGTAATACAAATCACGCTTTCTGAAATTACGTTGATTAATCTGAAATAAAATTAAGCTTTCTTTAATTAAATTGATTATTCTGAAATACAATTTACGCTTTCTGAAGTTAAAATGATTAATCTGAAATACAAATTACGCCTTCTGAAATTAAATTGATTAATCTGAAATACAAATGACTTTTCTGAAATTAAGTTCATTAATCTGAAATAAAATTAAGCTTTCTTTAATTAAATTGAATTATTCTGAAATACAATTTACGCTTTCTGAAATTAAATTGATTAATCTGAAATACAAATTACGCTTTCTGAAATTAAATTGATTAATCTGAAATACAAATTACGCTTTCTGAAATTAAATTGATTAATCTGAAATACAAATCACGCTTTCTGAAATTACGTTGATTAATCTGAAATAAAATTAAGCTTTCTTTAATTAAATTGATTATTCTGAAATACAATTTACGCTTTCTGAAATTAAATTGATTAATCTGAAATACAAATTACGCTTTCTGAAATTAAATTGATTAATCTGAAATACAAATGACTTTTCTGAAATTAAGTTCATTAATCTGAAATAAAATCACGCTTTCAGACATTAAATTGATTAATCTGAAATACAAATCACGCTTTCTGAAATTAAGGTGGTTAAATTGAAATAAAAATGAGCTTTCTGAAATTAAGTTGATTAATCTGAAATACAAATTACGCTTTCTGAAATTAAGTTGATTAAATTGAAATAAAAATGAGCTTTCTGAAATTAAGTTGATTAATCTGAAATACAAATGACGCTTTCTGAAATTAAATTGACAGTTCTGAACGGTATGGCATAGTTGCGCCCCGCTGTCAATTGGGAGGCCTAGGCATGGCATAGTTGCGCCCCGAAGAAATCAGGTAGTAAAATGGACATGGCATAGTTGTGCCCCGAAGAAATCCGGTAGCAGAATGGACATGGCATAGTTGTGCCCCGAAGAAATCCGGTAGCAGAATGGACATGGCATAGTTGTGCCCCGAAGAAATCCGGTAGCAGAATGGACATGGCATAGTTGTGCCCCGAAGAAATCCGGTAGCAGAATGGACATGGCATAGTTGTGCCCCGAAGAAATCCGGTAGCAGAATGGACATGGCATAGTCGCGCCCCGAAGAAATCCGGTAGCAGAATGGACATGGCATATTCGCGCCCCGAAGAAATCCGGTAGCAGAATGGACATGGCATAGTCGCGCCCCGAAGAAATCCGGTAGCAGAATGGACATGGCATGATTGTGCCCCGAAGAAATCCGGTAGCAGAATGGACATGGCATAGTCGCGCCCCGAAGAAATCCGGTAGCAGAATGGACATGGCATAGTCGCGCCCCGAAGAAATCCGGTAGCAGAATGGACATGGCATAGTTGTGCCCCGAAGAAATCCGGTAGCAGAATGGACATGGCATAGTTGTGCCCCGAAGAAATCCGGTAGCAGAATGGACATGGCATAGTCGCGCCCCGAAGAAATCCGGTAGCAGAATGGACATGGCATAGTTGTGCCCCGAAGAAATCCGGTAGCAGAATGGACATGGCATAGTCGCGCCCCGAAGAAATCCGGTAGCAGAATGGACGTGGCATAGTCGCGCCCCGAAGAAATCCGGTAGCAGAATGGACATGGCATAGTTGTGCCCCGATGAAATCCGGTAGCAGAATGGACATGGCATAGTTGTGCCCCGAAAATATCCGGTAGCAGAATGGACGTGGCATAGTTGTGCCCCGAAGAAATCCGGTAGCAGAATGGACATGGCATAGTCGCGCCCCGAAGAAATCCGGTAGCAGAATGGACGTGGCATAGTCGCGCCCCGAAGAAATCCGGTAGCAGAATGGACATGGCATAGTTGTGCCCCAAAGAAATCCGGTAGCAGAATGGACATGGCATAGTTGTGCCCCGAAGAAATCCGGTAGCAGAATGGACATGGCATAGTTGTGCCCCGAAGAAATCCGGTAGCAGAATGGACATTGGCATAGTTGTGCCTTGAAGAAATCCGGTAGCAGAATGGACATGGCATAGTCGCGCCCCGAAGAAATCCGGTAGCAGAATGGACATGGCATAGTTGTGCCCGAAGAAATCCGGTAGCAGAATGGACATGGCATAGTCGCGCCCCGAAGAAATCCGGTAGCAGAATGGACATGGCATAGTTGTGCCCCGAAGAAATCCGGTAGCAGAATGGACATGGCATAGTTGTGCCCGAAGAAATTCGGTAGCAGAATGGACGTGGCATAGTCGCGCCCCGAAGAAATCCGGTAGCAGAATGGACATGGCATAGTTGTGCCCCGAAGAAATCCGGTAGCAGAATGGACATGGCATAGTCGCGCCCCGAAGAAATCCGGTAGCAGAATGGACATGGCATAGTTGTGCCCCGAAGAAATCCGGTAGCAGAATGGACATGGCATAGTTGTGCCCCGAAGAAATCCGGTAGCAGAATGGACATGGCATAGTCGCGCCCCGAAGAAATCCGGTAGCAGAATGGACATGTCATAGTCGCGCCACGAAGAAATCCGGTAGCAGAATGGACATGGCATAGTTGTGCCCCGAAGAAATCCGGTAGCAGAATGGACATGGCATAGTTGTGCCCCGAAGAAATCCGGTAGCAGAATGGACATTGGCATAGTTGTGCCCTGAAGAAATCCGGTAGCAGAATGGACATGGCATAGTCGCGCCCCGAAGAAATCCGGTAGCAGAATGGACATGGCATAGTTGTGCCCGAAGAAATCCGGTAGCAGAATGGACATGGCATAGTCGCGCCCCGAAGAAATCCGGTAGCAGAATGGACATGGCATAGTTGTGCCCCGAAGAAATCCGGTAGCAGAATGGACATGGCATAGTTGTGCCCGAAGAAATCCGGTAGCAGAATGGACGTGGCATAGTCGCGCCCCGAAGAAATCCGGTAGCAGAATGGACATGGCATAGTTGTGCCCCGAAGAAATCCGGTAGCAGAATGGACATGGCATAGTCGCGCCCCGAAGAAATCCGGTAGCAGAATGGACATGGCATAGTTGTGCCCCGAAGAAATCCGGTAGCAGAATGGACATGGCATAGTCGCGCCCCGAAGAAATCCGGTAGCAGAATGGACGTGGCATAGTCGCGCCCCGAAGAAATCCGGTAGCAGAATGGACATGGCATAGTTGTGCCCCGATGAAATCCGGTAGCAGAATGGACATGGCATAGTTGTGCCCCGAAAATATCCGGTAGCAGAATGGACGTGGCATAGTTGTGCCCCGAAGAAATCCGGTAGCAGAATGGACATGGCATAGTCGCGCCCCGAAGAAATCCGGTAGCAGAATGGACGTGGCATAGTCGCACCCCGAAGAAATCCGGTAGCAGAATGGACATGGCATAGTTGTGCCCCAAAGAAATCCGGTAGCAGAATGGACATGGCATAGTTGTGCCCCGAAGAAATCCGGTAGCAGAATGGACATGGCATAGTTGTGCCCCGAAGAAATCCGGTAGCAGAATGGACATTGGCATAGTTGTGCCTTGAAGAAATCCGGTAGCAGAATGGACATGGCATAGTCGCGCCCCGAAGAAATCCGGTAGCAGAATGGACATGGCATAGTTGTGCCCGAAGAAATCCGGTAGCAGAATGGACATGGCATAGTCGCGCCCCGAAGAAATCCGGTAGCAGAATGGACATGGCATAGTTGTGCCCCGAAGAAATCCGGTAGCAGAATGGACATGGCATAGTTGTGCCCGAAGAAATCCGGTAGCAGAATGGACGTGGCATAGTCGCGCCCCGAAGTAATCCGGTAGCAGAATGGACATGGCATAGTTGTGCCCCGAAGAAATCCGGTAGCAGAATGGACATGGCATAGTCGCGCCCCGAAGAAATCCGGTAGCAGAATGGACATGGCATAGTCGCGCCCCGAAGAAATCCGGTAGCAGAATGGACATGTCATAGTCGCGCCACGAAGAAATCCGGTAGCAGAATGGACATTGGCATAGTTGTGCCCTGAAGAAATCCGGTAGCAGAATGGACATGGCATAGTCGCGCCCCGAAGAAATCCGGTAGCAGAATGGACATGGCATAGTTGTGCCCGAAGAAATCCGGTAGCAGAATGGACATGGCATAGTCGCGCCCCGAAGAAATCCGGTAGCAGAATGGACATGGCATAGTCGCGCCCCGAAGAAATCCGGTAGCAGAATGGACATGGCATAGTTGTGCCCCGAAGAAATCCGGTAGCAGAATGGACATGGCATAGTTGTGCCTTGAAGAAACCCGGTAGCAGAATGGACATGGCATAGTTGTGCCCCGAAGAAATCCGGTAGCAGAATGGACATGGCATAGTTGTGCCCCGAAGAAATCCGGTAGCAGAATGGACATGGCATAGTTGTGCCCCGAAGAAATCCGGTAGCAGAATGGACATGGCATAGTTGTGCCCCGAAGAAACCCGGTAGCAGAATGAACATGGCATAGTTGCGCCCCGATGGACATAGTACACACAATAAATAAATTACTTAAAAATATTGTAATGGTAGCTGCATTGAAATGAGGTAGGCCTAGCATATGACCAATTTTGCTATTTAAAAGAACACTTTTTTTATCGATCACACACAATAAATGAACTGCATTTTTTGTTTGTACATCGATATCTTAACCCTACGGTACAGGTTTCGAAAATTGAAACTTGGAGCCATTGTGAATTGTTAACTCTATTACCCTTTTCACTAAACTTAATATTCATTTTAAATTAATCTCACTATACGCCACAGACGGTGTGAAAATCACTAACAAAATGTCAAGACTGCTAAGGCCCCATATTCCAACGCTCACCATTTGAATATGTCAGTTAGTAAAGTACTGCCAACTTCATGGTGTTCATTTTTACGGTAGGCTATTGATAATCGCTGCATAAACAGTAGAAAAACAGTTAATAAAGTACTGCCAACTTCATGGTGTTCATTTTTACGGTAGGCTATCGATAATCGCTGCATAAACAGTAGAAAAACAGTTAATAAAGTACTGCCAATTTTATAGAGTTCATTTTTACGGTAGGCTATCGATAATCGCTGCATAGACAGTAGAAAAACAGTTAATAAAATACTGCCAACTTCATGGTGTTCATTTTAATAAATATTAAGTCGAATCAGAAATCAATAAGGTTGGTTGATTACGAGGCTCGAGTTTCCATAGTGTATTTTTCTCTACCTATTTTATCGGGGCGCAACTATGCCATGCCCCTTTTTTTCTACCTGATGGGAACGGGGCGCAACTATGCCCACAAAACAGGGAGCCTTTTTTATCTGCTGTATCTTACCTGACCGTGAGGCGAAACTATGCCCTGCCCTTTCTGAAATACATGTGGAAAAGGTGTAGTCAAAATACAAGTGTAGAAATCCAGGTATCTTTTGTAATATTTTCTTTTCATAAACCAATTTTCAGAGTACATGAAATAAAAAAAATAGTTATATTATATTATATTATACTATATTACTGTATCAGTATTCTCCGATATAAACACACCGTAATTTTAGTATTTTCTGGCAACGTTGTTAGTTCGTCAAAATATCCGAATAAGTGCAGAATGCTCTCTCGGAGTTAACGTTTTTTTTATTACAAATGAAAATATATACGAGTACACTTCAAAGAGAGCGAAGCGACTTTTTTTGTACTATTTTAATATTCGTCGATGAGACTTGATGGACAACATCCATTGTACCTCATTACCGCTAGATGGTTTTGCACATTTAACGAAAAACTGAGAGGATATTCTAATGCAAATACATTAATTATGCATTTGGTGTGTACTGCAACAAAGAGATCTAATGTTTTATTTCCACCAGCGGCTTGGACATTTGAGAGGTAAAAGTCTTTCATGCAGATAGCAGAAATTTGATTTATTTTTAAAATTATGAGCAAATTTGTTATATTTCGCATGAAAGCAATATATATATATATATATATATATATATATATATATATATATTTTTGGTCACAGCTAATATTTCGCAGTATACAAACAAACACTTTTTGTCGTGAAAAGTTTTAATCTTCCTCTCTGTCACTAAAACGTAAAATTATTAAGTTTTATTTTATTTTCGTACATTGAGTTTCCATTAGTGACGAAACATTTGTATCGCTATCCCATAAGCCTCAGTATCTTGTAAATATTGAATGTTTGATGATGATGATGATGATGATAGTAATAGAAATAAATGAAGTGCACAGAAGAAAAGGTCTATAGAATACAAGGTATTACCGTATTTTCTAGAATACCCGGCGTACTTTTTTTTTCCGAAATATACAGGTAAATAAAAAAAATAGGATGCGCGGCTTATTCGAAATGAAGTTGGGAATATTGCCTGATTATCCTCCTGCGCAATTCCTAAGGTAGCCATTTATCTTCCCGCGCCGGTATTTCAATTGTTAACATTGTTAAATGGCGTTTGGATTAGCGTAGCCTAGATGTGTCAGAATAAAGGTGAAGTTTGTTAAGTAGGGAGCGGATTTATAGGTTTTTACCTATTTTTTTTCCTTACTTCTAAATTTATAGGGCAGTATTCACAGACATTCTTAGCGTGGGCTTCCAGTGGATGATCAGCGAACTAACGTTTCTCGTATTCATAAACCAGTGTTAGCGATATGTGATATGATATGAATCCCTTAAAAGTAACCAATCGAAAGCCGGGGCTAGTTTAGCACGTTCGTAGCGCGGGCTAGCGAAATGTCTATGAATAGGGGACACTGTTGTACCTTTAGCATAGTGTACCTTTAAACATTTTTTGTTTTTTAATTATTGCTGCTACCTAGAGGACTCAAACTGAAAGAGAAAGCCACTACGTAGCTCTGATCGTATAATAGTTTCGGTTTGATTTACTGCAAAGTGTGAGTTCTGTGGACAAAAAATTCTTTTTAGTACCAAAAGTAAACATTTCGTCCATTGATATATGTTTTCTAACTCAAAACTAGATTGTATTTGTTACTACCTATCAAGTACAGTGTGTTCCCTATCATCTGGTGAGTAATAACATATTTTAATTTCCGTGATTTATTCGAATCTCTAGTTTTGGGAGCCATATTTGTTTAAACGTGCACCTTCTTGTACCTTTGAACACAAAATATTTTGTACCATGGAACATGTTGCAAGATACACGATACTATCGGTTTTTGTTTTTGTTTTATTTTAAGAATATGTCACGAAGTAAATCTGAAGTTAAGAAGCCCCCAATTTATCCGGATGGCTTGAAGAAAGCTGTTGAAGCAGTTACTGTTCCTCCAGGAAATAAAATCTCAATCAGAGAAGCCTGCTCTGGTTTATGATGGCAAATACATTTTAAATATGATTGTCAGTTTTTACAGCTATATTCCCCCCTATATTCCATGTGTTCCAACTTACAAGAGGGTATGTTCCAAGGTACATGATCCTGTTGTACCTTTGAACACATTACATGTCCCTTTATTTTATTTTTTCCATCCTTAATAGATGTGTAAGAGAGGAAAATACATAAAGGAAGTTGTAAAGGAATCTTCAATAGTTATTTGAAATATTTTTTCATTTTAAAAATGTCATTACCCAAAATTAAAAAAAAATAAAATGTGAAAAGTGTTCAAAGGTACAACAGTCTCCCCTAGCACCCATAGTTTCTTAGATAATTTTCCGAATCATGGTCATAAGAGTCATTTATGTCAATACTGTTCAACCTGAAAAAAACCTAAATTGGACCTAAAAACTAAAATAACGTAATTTTATATATTTACTGCATTTTATACAGCATGATTCACGACGATTTATCACCACTCATGAATCTTGTTTCCGAAGACATTCTGAACAAAAAATGTCACATAAACATGTGTCCTAATCTCAATATTTTCAGAGTTACACTAATTTGAAGTTGTTAGTAAAGTACCTCTTTTTTAGTTTTAAGAGTAAAAGAATATTACAAATAGAAAATGAACTATCCAGAAGTATCATTTCTTTAATTGGCTAGTGTTCTGAAGCTAAAAATATAATGAAGGATGGATAGAACAGAGAAAAATTCTCTCTGGCACCTGAACTCGAACCCATGTTTTCAGCTCTACGTGCTGACGCTTTATCCAACAAGCCACACCGGATTCTAGTTCCGATGCCGGATTAAATCCTTCTCAGTTTAAGTTCTACCGCTCAGTTTTTCCTTTGGTGGCCTATCCTCATTTACTGTGTCACAGAATATGTGACAATGGCACAATGTCCAAAACACTATGTACAGAGGTGCACTCATTACGAGTGACTAAGTGGCCGGGATCTGACGGAATAAGCGCCGTTTTGAATCACTAAGTAATTACTTACGCGTATCACATTACTATGATGTACATTATCATATTTCCGTGCAGGAATTCTGCGTTGCTTTATGATGAAGGATGGGTAGAACGGAGAAAAATTCTCTCCGGCATCGGGAATTTTTCAACGCTGTGCGGTGTTCGACGAGAGGGAAAGGGGTTAAAGAAAAGTCATATGTCTCCCGTGAGAGAACAGAATCCGCTCTTTGTGCCCAGCCCTGGTCTAAACCAATCGAATAATAATAATAATATTAATAATAATAATAATAATAATAATAATAATAATAATAATAATAATAATAATAAGCTTAACTATATCGGCTACTAAAACAAAAGTGTTAGCCTTTAGAGGATTAGAAACAATTAGAGCCAAAATCGTGTTGAATGGAAGAATAATAGAACAAATTAATACTTTTAATCATCTGGGCTGCAATATCTCATATGCAAGAAAAGAAGATTTTACAAATAAAATAAACAAATTTAATTATTTCTGTGGGATAATAAAATAGTACATTATGCAACGAGCCTATAATGATAGTAATTAAGAAGCGAGTATGGATGTTTATGAAACTCGCTTGCGCTCGTTTCATAATTTTCATATGAGCTTCTTAATTACCATTATAGGCGAGTTTCATACGACTTTTTATTCTTGACCATATTTCTAACTTGAAATTATTCAGATGTATACATTTTATTTGTATCTGACAAGATCGGAAGTGACCCTGTTCTAGGTCGTTAATTGTGAGATGTGCTCAGACGCGAAAGTATTGATTTTTTCCGAGGAACAATAATGTCATTGACCTTGATGTAATCCCGTTAAACTTGATATAACCTTGATTATTGAATTCGACATTGAAAAACGAGATGACAAATTGAATTTATTTGAATATTATTTACAATTAACGCTAATTATTATAGTAACAGAACATAACCTTCTGCGACAGTATTGGATTTCCAGCCTCCGTGACTTTTCGTTAATTCTCTTTCGATTGCATATCCGAGAATAATCGATACTTGCGGTTTTATAACAGTACAAAGCTGAACACCTGTAAGCTGAGTTGTCATTGACTGAACACCTGTACTTTAATGAGTAGGTGTACTTTAATGACATGCATTAAAGGACTGCTACCAGGTGTATAATTACTACATTTCGGCATGGTCGAGCATAAATAACTTTAAAATACACTAGCAAAGAAACAAGATTAAAATTGTATAAAGTTATGGCAGTCCCTATGTTGCTATACGGCTCTGAATTCTGGACTCTTACTAAATCCGAAGAAAAAAAGAATCGAGGTGATAGAAATGAGATTTTTGTGGAGTATAGCAGGTTATACTCTCTTAGACAAGAAACGCAATGAAGACATCAGACTAGAACTGAATATATTCAATTTAATTGAAAAACTCATAGAATATAGGAATAAATGGAAGCAATACGTTGAAAGAATGACTCAAGACCGTATTCCTATTAATATTCGACTACAGACCAACTGGTAAACGAAACATAGGTAGACCCAGGAAAAGATGACTTCAACAATTTTAAAATTTATATACTTCATGAGACCGGAACGAGCCAAACAAAGCTTAAACCATGTGGCTGATGAATAATAATAATAATAATAATAATAATAATAATAATAATAATAATAATAATAATAATAATAATAATAACAATAATAACAACAAGAAGTTAAAATTATCAATTCAGTTACAATGGTCTATCCCGCATCATTACAGATTTGTGCTTTTCATATTTTATAATACCTCTTGTGACATCCTCCCCGTTATTGTAGAACAAGCCGGTTGATAGAGAGCTAGAGCGGTCGCAATTCTGTACGAGGGACATCTTTCTTGAGGGACTGGATTTTCCCCTATCGAACAAGTCAATATCGCCTCTCGTGTAAGTTAAAGTTGGTATTCTTTCTCTTCGCCCTCCACCTCGGTGTGATCAATAGCACAGGTAAGACGATTTCCATTTCAAACATCGCCTGCTTACCGACGCACACTTTTTTCGCGTTGATATGCTAACTCAGATAAATAGAATCGCTCAAATCTTCGCAGTACCCACTGCCTCGAAACTAACCGTACTAGACCTACCTTGAAGGCTGAAATCCACCACGTATGTGCTCCAATATAGAAATTCCCACTGTTAAAATTCTGTAGTGCTCGGGAAAAGTGGCACAATGTTAATTTTACAGGAAAAGGAAAAAAAAAAAACTGTTTTCACACTGGTTTATGTCGATTTCATTTTCTTCTGTATGAATTACTGTAATGGGAGAAATACTTATGTCTCTTTTCCCTAGCGAGCAGATGTTTTGTAAGTTGTCAGTGAATTAATAGAAAATGTTTGTGGAAACTGACTTATGTCACTTTTCCCAAGCATTGCAGAATTAATCTTGAAAACAGAAGAGTTTCGCCTCTGTATCAATATAGACGTAAAAATCTGGCAGTCTTCCTATGACCATATCAACGATTGCTTTCCGACTCTGTCCTCCCCGATTTATGAGAACAGAAGTGCAATCTGCTTCAAACGTTTAGTGTGCCAGCGCTATTATCTCCAACCTTAAGCCATGTATCCACGAAGCGAGACTGCCGTGCTGTTGTCTTTCGCGGCAGCCTCGCTTGCCGTTTGCCTCGCGGTTTTGTTCTTTTGGTACCGTGGCTATTGAGGCTGCTAACATCGGGTTGCGTGATGGTACCTTTACCAGTGAACAGTCCACACGATGAAGGTTAACCACTGCGAGGCACCTTTGATCGCATCCAAAAATTGATTGAAATTGACGAGGCAAGGTATCCACTGAGCGAAGCAAGCATCATGAGGCAGCCTCGCTTCGCGGATCCGCGGTTTTAGGATTGCGTAGAACCATTCTCCTTCCTCTCAGGAATCAAGAAGCTGTTGTCAAGGTCTGGTCCCATTCTGATCAGGACCTTGGTGCAGGATGTGCGAAGGAGTTTCTTATTCCGTGCGATATCGCGTATAGATCATTCGTTATCTCGTGAAACCTACTTGCAGGGGAAGAAGTGGACTGAGGAGGTTCCCTCCCTCGCTCTGCTTCTACTTGCAGCTAGCTAGCTCACTTACCCCATCATAAAGTTCTTGCTTGAACTACGGTTCACGCATCCATTTGGTTCCACGAGATAACGAGTGACCTATACAGAGTGTTAAAAAAAAAGTATCCAATATTTTAGGAGGTGATAGTATGCATAAAAACAAGAAAAAATGTATAATAAACCTGGATCCTACAACACATACTTTCTGAGATCTGAACACTTGTTCATAGGAGGTGCTCAATGTGACGTCCATTTATGGCAATGCATTTTTCTGCTGTAGAATACAGTAGGCTACCAGATAATCATACCGTAGTTAACACCTCTGGCATGGAATAATGATACGTCGCAAGGAATACTGAAAACAAAAGTTTGGTTGCGGATATGAGCGGGGTTCAGCAAAGATGGTGTGAATTTTCGTAATCAACATGTGCGGGCTGATAAAAATTCCCATGCAGTTGAAGAAACAAGGCATCACCACTGGTTCTCAATCAGCTTATGGGTAGGCGATATTGGCGATAGATTAAGGGCCATACTTGCTACAACAGAGATTAACTGGGTCTCGTTATCAGAACTTTCTTATTAACGTATTGCCTACCTTGCTGGAGTATGTGCCATGTCAGTAAAGACTACAGATGTGGTTTATGCATGATGGCACACCAGCACATTTTTCCGCAATGTGCGTGAACACTCGACGCTGATATTTCAGGACACAGTCAGTTCGCACACTGGAGTATACCACCACTCCACCGTGGATTATGCGACGTCCCATGTTTGATATAAGTCTGAGCCGTTGTTTTAAGAATTTTACACCAGCTTTTGTTTATAGACTTCGTTTTAGTGAACTTTTATCCCGATATCCAAATTATTCATTAGTTTTTACTGACAGATCCCGGATAAATGATTGTGTTGGTTGTTCCTTCGTTACAAATGGAGAGATATTTAAATACAGACTAAGCCAATATACTAGTGTTTTTACTGCTGAACTGTATGCTTTTTACCAAGTTTTATTGTTTTTAATTAGGCAACCTCGGGGCAGATTCCTTATCTGTTCCGACTCTTTAAGTGCCATCCAGTCCTTGCAGTCTTTTAATTGTGATGATCCGCTTGTCTTAAGAACTCAGCAGCTGTTCCATACTCTCCTTTGCTCTGATTATGAGATTGGAGTAGTGTGGATTCCTGGTCATGTAGGGATTCCAGGAAATGAGGCCGCGGATGCTGCAGCCAGGGCTGGCGCACTGAATGGCTCTCTGGTATATTGGCGCGAGAGGTGGCAGGACATTCGAAATTACTTGAAATATAAAATATGGTGGCAATGGGAAGGAGAATGGTCTGCACAAGAGGGAAACAAATTACAAAATATAAAGAATACTGTTCGAGTTTGGGATTCGTCTACAAGAGCGTCGCGACACGAGGAGGTTTTACTCACCCGGTTGAGGATTGGTCATTGTCATCTGACACACGGCCATCTCCTACGTGGCGAACCTCAGCCGGAGTGCGATATGTGCCATGTTCCACTTACGGTGGAACACTTTTTATTGCGTTGCACGAAATATGACCATGCACGGAGGCACTATGGAATTCGGCCGACATTACGTGACGCTCTTGGAAATGATTTCAATTGTACAAATGCAGTTCTGAGATTTTTTATCAAATACAGGTTTGGATAAGGTGATTTAGTTTTTATTGATCCGTTTTACTTATCCTCCGGACCCTTTACATCCGGAGGTTACATTTGTTTTATATTTGATTTTACATTGTTGACATTTCGGACTTTATACATCCGAATATTTTATAAAATTTTATGGTTTTAAAATATGATTCACAAGTTATCTCTAGTGGCCTTAGTTTTAGTGTTTTATTTGTTCGTTTTGAATACCACCTAGTGTGGTAGAATTGCTCACTTTTATGATTCTGTAGAAATCACCTTATGTATACGGCATTTGTGTGCCTCGTTTTATAGTGACAACGCTTTTTAGTTCTTTTAGCACTCTGATTATTATATTATTTATGTATTTGTTATATTAAGAATTTTAGATAAGGGCGCAAATAGCCATAGTAGCTGACGCGCCCTTCTTAAACCCTACTCAACAATATATATATATATATATATATATATATATATATATATTTCAGGACCGCTGGGTTGATTGGGGAGGCCCCACACCTTGGCCTGCTCGTTCCTCGAATCTAAACTCCCTAGACTTTTGATTATCAAGAAAAACGAGGTCAATTTCAAAGAGTGCATGATTCCTTATGCCGAAGGGCAGAGAAATGCATCGCCATGAATGAACGTCACATTCAGCATTCCTATGAACAAGTGTTCAGATCTCAGAAAGTATGTGTTGTAGGATCCATGTTTATTAGAGATTTTTTCCTTGTTTTGATGCATACTAGCACCTCCTAAAATATTGGATACTTTTTTTAACACCCTGTATATATGGAATCGTACTGATTCTGATTATTTGTAGGGATTTTTCAAGCAACAGCGACTTAACACTATTCATGTCACCATGCACATTTACTAATCGCATTTCAGGAGACCATCCGAGCAAGAAATCGGAGTTTCCCCCCCACCACACTTATAACGACCTCCAACACGGAACCAGCAGGCCAATGACTGGGCAGTATTTGTACCAACCGGCCATTGACTGAGCCTTGTTTGTCCCAGTCGGCCAATGACACCACCCCAATCCGCCTGCTCCTTCAAGGACGCTGAGTTACTAGCTTACCCTCTCCTAGCAAAGATCATACTCCTCTCGCAGGGATTCTCTCGTGAAATTTGGATAGTACTCTTGTTTAGTGATAGAAATGATTGAGTGAATGCTGACCGTCATCTCTTAATGAGGAATATATCCTGCTTCACTGCTGATGCTTCAAACCGTTAAGAATTTCTTAAAAGATCATATTTCAGTGCTTGTAGATTAGCACTTACACGAATATCTATAAGCATTCTGATTCAGCAGGGACAATTGGAGCCAAAAAAGCAATCAATATCTAGGGTTGATTAATTAACAAGTTCAGAAACATTTTTATAGCAGGCAAAAACAACTAAGCTTTGGGTAGTTATCCACAGCAACATGTACACTTCACAAAAAGCAAAATTATTTGTTTAAAGAGCTCTCGGTGATGAGTTATCACAATATATTATGAAACTACTACTATAGTGTAAGTAGTACAGTAAGCTTAGTACGCAATTACGCGTCAAAATAATGTATGATCGTAAATTGGATTGAGTACATTAGACTAGTAAGCTTCAGCCATCAACAGGCTGTGAGTATAGTGCGTTCAGAAAGATTCCATACCTCACATTTCCACAATGTTTCTAGCTAGAATGCAGTCAACGTTCAACATTGTGTGCAGACTGTGAATTTATCACGCGTCTCGTGACGGGATATACATTCACTGAGGATTCGTCCTTGTTTCTTAAGGGAACCAGGTAGTGATTAGGGGTGAAAAATCCGATTTTTTCTTTTGTGTTTTAAAATAAAGTACAAAATGGCTCTTTAAAACAATATAAATATTGTTGGGGATATTTCTGCAGATAAGCCTTTTAAATGATCTCTTTAAATTTGGCAGTGCATGTAATTCATTCTTCTTTTTTGTTTTGTTTTTTTTTTTTACAGTTTTCCATAAGTTGATATTTTTCAAACTTAAGTGCATTTTTCTCTGAAATTGCTGAATCAATTTACATGACATTTTTATACCGTTTTCTGCAGCCTGTGTTCTACATAGCAGACCTACGCGTTTAAGAATATCACACACACAACACGAGAAAAAAATATATATGCATGGAAAAAATTGTAAAAAAATTGTAAACAAAGTTCAATATTTTTTCTGTTTCACTAGGGGTGAAATATTTAACTAAATTTTGCTTTGGAATTTACAATACACATTACTAAATAACTTAAAAAAATACAAGGTATATGAGTGAAGATTGTAGCAGGTAATGTACACTTGAAGAATGAGATACACCTAGCAAAGTGGGAAAACAGATTATCAGTTAGGGCCTTTCTTTTGCACTTGGATACGAAACAAATAATTAGTTGTCTTTCATACCACTGAATTCAGAATGATTGATTGTATAAGCCTGGAAATTTTTATTCCATTCGGAGCACTAGAAACCTAGAAATATTCAACTAAACTTTTGTATTGACATTTTTTAATCGCGCAGTATCACTACCCAGTTCCCTTAAAACAATACGCTTATTCCAAGCAAGTTTTCACGTTCTTACAGTTAGTGTTCGCAACTAATTTATATAATTGTCTATAAGCTGTGGAGATCTGTGTGCATGGTTGAAGGCAGATTACGACTTTGTTTAAAGGAGAGACTCCATTGAAAATCGTGAAAATTAAAAAAAAAAAAAAAAAAAAAAAAAAACAACAATTTTATTGGCAATTTCACTTTTTTAGAATGCACATTTTCATACCCCAAATGGATTTACATCAATTCTGATTACAAATATGTTTAATTTTTTTAATTATAGCTGTTAGGTGGTCATTTGAAGAGCTGCCAAAAATATTTTTTCATCAAATAATTCTTTCTTTACAAATTTCTTATTACAGATCATAGTAACTTTTTGTTCTCAAGTTAGCTCTCTGAAGTTACTAGATAATTTTAATTTACATAAATATTAATTTTACTTTCAAATCCATTTTTCTTTAAGTATATTTTTCTCGATTTATTACCAACTTTTTTATGCCACATACTAATCAATCTGGATGAAATTTTTATTGAAAGTATTTATGAAGTAGCTGCTTGTTTCTATAGATTTATTTTTGAGAAATGCTGCTGGTTTATTTTATTGTTTTTTTTTCGTGAATTATAGGAAAAATAACATTTTAAAAAATTCAAACAATTTTTTCAAAGTGAATAAATGAGATAATTCATAAAATGAATGCATAGAAATTGTTTATCTATGTCTTGTGAATGTGACCAAAAAAAAAAAGTAGTTTAAAATTTGAGATTTACTGAGTACTTGGGTTTGAAAATATTTCTAAAAAGAAAGAAAAATTAAAAAATCAAAGCCCAGAAACATTTGTGAGTTCAAAATTTTTATTTTGTTACTGTTTTACATAGTAAACATACTCTAAAAATTTGGCTGAAAAAAGATCAGGAAAAAAAGGTCATTTTTACTGGAGTGTCCCCTAAGTTGTATTAGCGGAATCGTCGAGGCGCATTTATTTTAGTTTTTTTGTACATACCCAAAAAGCCCTGAGATTCTAGATCAAGGGAAATGCCCTTTTGTAAATACAGAAAATTCGAAAAATTGACTTTTTTTTTTTTTGAGGCTGGAGACCCTGGGAATATGAGAGAGAATACTGGGACACCTATCTTATTTTGGAAGTAAATTAGTAGTTCTGAGACAGCAATGTTTCAACTTCTTCTTTATCATCGACTGCAATTTACGGTATCACTGGTTTAGGAAAAGAAAGTAGGCCTACTTCTGTTCCAGTTTCTAATACAGAAAACCCTCCGTTATCCGAACCTCTATCAACCGAAAACCGGTTTAACCGAAACGTGTAAGTCATGTAACTGAATATTTATAAAGAAATTTAAAAGTTATGCTATGTACTGTATTTATGAAACACACAATTTACGGTACACTCATAATATTAAGTTATATTCATTTTTAATTTCAAATATAAGGGCAAAGTAGAAGCAGATCCGAAGAAAAGTAGTTGTCACTAACCAGGTCAGAGGACTCAACAACACTTCAAACTGTTTACGCGAAACCCACCCCTAGCACTAAACAGGCGTGACAATGCTGCCAGAAAAAAAAAATGTGAACAGAAAACCCAAAGAAAATTTCGGAAATTTTTCTTAAAGAAACAGTGAAGAATCAGTGTTCAGATTTGGTAATATTGTGCCTTCTGCATGGATTGTATCGACTTTTTTTTTATATACGTAATACTTTCATGCACACAACTCATGATTCAGTTTCTAATCTTTTAACTCTAAAGACGATCAAAAACATTCATTATCCGAAATGCGGTCAGTCCCTTCATTTCTATTAACAGAGGTGTTACTGTAAGTAAAAAAAGTAAAAGTTAATACTCTGAAAATGTAATTTTGTCGATTATACTGGGTAATTCATGATGATTTATAGTCCCTTACGGAGCTTATTTCCGAAGACATTCTGAGCAAAAAATGTCATATAAACATTTGTCCTAATTTCAATATTTTCAGAATTAGGCCTAGCTACACTAATTTGAAGTTGTTTGTAAAACACCATTATTCTTGTGTTTTAAGAGTAAAGGAATATTAAAGATAAATAATGAACTATTTAGGAGTATCATTTCTTTAATTAGCTAGTATTCTGAAGCTAAAAATGTGCTGTGAATTCCATAGTTTCTTCGTACAGGCTTTTTTAAACCATAAAACTGCATTTTTCTTACGCATTTATCACAACAATTGTTAGAAATCACGCCACTCTTGTAAATTTATTCTTTAAGACTGTACATTAGGATGCATAATTAAACTGTAAAGAATCAAGTTCCTAAAGTCGTATGATTTGTAACAACTTTTGTGATAAGTACGTAAGAATGATGTCCATTTTTAGTTAAAAATTGAAAATACAAAATCTGTATAAACACATTTTTAGCTTCAGAACACCAGCCAATTAAAGAAATGACACTTCTGAATATTTCATTCTCTATTTGTAATATTTTTTTTTGCCCTTAAAACTAAAGACAAATTAGTGTAACTCTGAAAATATTGAGATTAGAACACCTGTTTATATGACTTTTTTGCTAAAAATGTCTTCGGAAATAAGATCCGTTAGTGACGGTAAATCCTCGTGAATCATCTTGCATATATTGACATATTTTTAACTTATTAAGGTAACAATGTGGATTGTTAGGGCATCAACGTCCGGTTTCTAGCAGTGATGTCGGTAAGTTTATCGAATGATATTTACGCCTATTTAAGATACGGTTAGACCACAATCATGATCAGAACAGATTTATCCGTTCGCAGACTGCGGGGAGAAGGATCACGTGTTCACAAGAATGAGAGCAGGTTAATAAAGGCATCACCACCTGCCAGCACTCGTAACTCACTCTTCTTATCTAACGCTGCGGTTGACAAAGCGCCTGTAAACGAACTCATTCTGTCACGGGGAGGCGTGCCACCTCACAATTTACGGTTCTCAAATTAACATCTTACAAACCGCATTTCCAAGGACCTTGTTGAATTCGGAACAACATGTGTAGGGAAGATGCTAACATATTGTTCTTGCCGGCGAGTGTATTACTGAAAGAGTTACAGCTGCGGAGATCCCATAAATTGCTCTCTGAAAGGAGTGTATGACGCCACCCTCCTGCGCCAACGAGATAGCATGCGGAATTTATGAAGTCAAAAAGCTGGGGCCTCAAGAAACATCAACCCGTGCTCCGCAACTTGTTTCACACACCAGGAGCGGACGAAACATTTCATTTTAATGTGACTTAATCATCGTGACGAGTGTGAATTAGTTCCTCATTTACTCTTTTTTCATTATCGTCCTTAGGAGCCACCGGCGTAGCTCAGTCGGCTAAGGCTTTTACCTGCCGATTCAGAGTTGCGATCGGGCGTGGATTCGATTCCCGCTTGGTCTGATTACCTGATTGGGTTTTTCCGAGGTTTTCCCCAACAGTAAGGCGAATGTCAGGTAATATAATACGGTGAATCCTTGGCCTCATCTCGCTATTACCAATTCTATCGACACTAAACTTTTTTTATTTTAGTAGGTTACTTTATGACGCTTTATCAACAGCTTAGGTTATTTAGCGTCTGAATGAGATAAAAGTGATAATGCCGGTGAAATGAGTCCGGGGTCCAACACCGAAAGTTACCCAGCATTTGCTCATATTGGGTTGAGGGGAAAACCCCGGAAAAAACCTCAACCAGGTAACTTGCCCCGACAGGGAATCGAACCCGGGCCACCTGGTTTCGCGGCTAGACGTGCTAACCGTTAGTCCACAGGTGTGGACTCGTCACTAAATAACCAAGTAGTTGATACAGCGTCGTTAAATAACCAACTAGAAAATTCGTCCTTAGGCCTAGTTGTATAAAATCCCTGATCACATATATAACAGATTGCTTATCCCTATGTTAAAATCGGTAGCACTTTGAGAACAACCGCCAGGATCGCCAACCGTCCGCCGTAAATGAACACGAGATGGCAGTACAGTCGCTAATGCAATTCAAATGGGAGTTATGACGTGACTCCTTATGTAACAACTAGATAGCAGCGTAGTAAACCGTCGACCTGGTTGGCGAGTTGGCCTTCTATGCCCAAGGTTGCGGGTTCGATCCCGGGCCAGGTTGATGGCATTTAAGTGTGCTTAAATGCGACAGGCTGAAGTCAGTAGATTTACTGGCATGTAAAAGAACTCCTGCGGAACAAAATTCCGGCACATCCGGCGACGCTGATATAACCTCTGCAGTTGCGAGCGTCGTTAAATAAAACATACCATTTAACATAGTAAACCGGACAAAAGTTATTACCATCAAAGCCTATAAAGTGAGCAATCTGTTATATATGTGATCTGGGATAAAAGTCACTAACTTGGCCTATAGGTTATTTTTAACTGAACGTAAGTAAATAACCCAAGGTTAGTTTCTATGTATGTTGTATAAAATTAACTTATGAACATGCGAACTAAGTATAGTACTAACTGATATTTGCAGTGAAGTATGTGGCAACATCGCGAAACATGAATGAAATTCGTGTGTGTTGTATTCTGGTGGTGTGGTAGAGACGGCCTAATGACCTTAACTCTGTCAGATTAAATAAATAAACAAATAAAATTAATTAATAAGAGATATATTCATACACATACATAGGCCTACTGTTTTCAGAACATGGGAGGAGCGATAGTAGGAGGAAGAAGAATAAAGTGCATAAGATTTGCTGATGATATGGCGCTGTTAACAGAAGAGGAAATGATACTAAAGGATATGCTACTGGAGCTAAATGACAGCTATGAACAGTATGGGATGAAGATAAACGCAAATAAGACGAAGACCATGATCGTAGGAAGAAAAATACAGAAGGCAAACTTGCAAATTATAAATGAGGCATTAGAGCAACTGGACAGCTTCAAATACTTGGGGTGTACTATAAGCAGTAACATGAGCTGCTGCCAGGAAGTCAAAAGGAGGATAGCAATGACAAATGAAGCTTTTAATAGAAAAAGGAGCATCTTCTGCGGACCTCTGGGGAAAGAACTTAGGAAGAGACTAGTGAAGTGCTTTGTGTGGAGTGTGGCAATGTATGGTGCAGAAACATGGACATTACGACGAAGTGAAGAGAAGCGAACAGAAGCATTTGAAATGTGGATGTGGAGAAGAATGGAGCATGTGAAATGGACAGACAGAATAAGAAACGAAGCTGTGTCGGATAGAGTGGGTGAAGAAAGAATTATGGTGAAACTGATCAGGAAGAGGAGAAGGAATTAGTTGAGTGGCTGGGTGAGAAGAAACTGCCTACTGAAGGATGTACTGGAAGGAATGGTGAACGGGAGAAGAGTTAGGGATAGAAGAAGATATCAGATGATAAACGACATTATATGGATCATATGAGGAAACAAAGAGGAAGATAGAAAGAGAAAAGATTGGAGAAAGCTGGGTTTGCAGTGAAAGACCTGCCGCTTATAAGCAGTTCAGGAAGTTGCATCTCAAGACAGACGGGCCTAAATACCATAGAGACTTAAATTAATATTTTAACATCCATACGTCTGTAGTTAGAAATTACAAGCGCCGTGCCTTGCGTCCTTTAATGACGTACCTACTACATTGTATTTTATTGTTCATATTTTGCTGAAATTACACTTAAACATTCAAGTTTATGGAGAATCGTCCTCGAGACGATCCCTTGAGAACGGCAGGCGACGTGCTCTATAAATATTTAAGCCCCTGTGCTGCAGAAAATTGAAACATAAAGTGTATGCAAATGAGACGCTTCTTTTCTTCTTTATTACAAGAATCATTTAAGTGTGCCTCTTTATTCCACGCTCGACTCCCTGAATAGTTCAGTTCAGGAAAGTTGTAATAGATTTCACAATTCTCTTTTTAAGTGATAAACTGAAACATGAATATTATTCTGATATACAGCGATTGCAGTAATAGAGCCAATTACAGTGAAGCAAGTAACTGCTCATTGGATAATACACATATTTATTTATACTCTATGGAAGTAGAAGTGCTGGACGTAATGATGTAACATGGGCAATCAGTTTTTCTAAAATGCTCTCCCCTGTTAATTTTAGGCAAAGGTTTTATAAGTATTAAGGGTATTACACAAAACTAATGATCTTTACATTACTTACATTAGGGACCTTATTGAGGAGAGTAAAACATGTTTAAATAGCCTTAAATTAACTCCTGCCAAATCTTTTTTAAATAATCCGGAAAATTTTGTGGACTCTCGAAAAGTCAGACACGCTTTAAGAGAAAAAGAATTTGAAAATTGGTGTACATTGCAACAAAAAGGTAAAGGAGTGATTCTTAACATAGAATTCCCCCCCCCCCCCCAGCAAAAAGCTGGATAAGAAATCGTAAAGGTCTAACCCTCTCGGAATGGATAGTCGCCCTTAAAATGGTAGGCTATGTCGCTCCGGTTCGAGCTGTACCGGGTAGAAGTTGTGATGGTACCCGCTGTAGGCGCTGCCTCAGCGAGATGGAAACCCTTACCCATATCCTTGGCTTCTGCCCTATAGCGAGGCCTTTCGCAACATCCGTCACCATGCTGTCCGTTCTATGCTGGCTGAGGCACTGAAGGAGGTAGGGTTAGAGTCTATCAAGAGGTGCAGGGACTAGCCACACAAGGAAGTGTTCGGCGAATTGATATCATTGCCATTAAGAACAACTCGGCATACATTCTCGATCCCACCATCAGATTTGAGACACATGCAGATCAACCGCATGAGGTGGACAGTGAAAAGGAACGCATCTATGAACCAACAATCCCGTTCTATGAAGATAAATATAGCCTGTCCCACATTGATGTAATAGGTCTGATGGTGGGAGCACGAGGTACCATACCCTACTTCTTTGCCAACGAATGTAAAAACCTACGCCTAACACACAGCATTGTGAAGGAAATAGCCATTAGTGTCTTGAAAGGATCGGTTCAGATATTGAGAAATAATTTGTATGGGAGTGATAATGGAAATTTCAAGTTATCTTAACCGATGGCTATTGACTGGTTTGGATATCAATGCCAATAAATCCGTAACTATTATTTTTCTCGAGGTATAATACATTCAAATCATTCTAACATTTCTGATGATACTACTATCCATTGCTTACTGCAAATGAGCATATACGCTACTTAGGTGTACATTTTTCTGATGTTTTGTATATTCGATTCCCTAACCATTTCAAATGTAAATCATTTTACCTTTTAGATGTGTTTTCCAAATTATGTATTGCGCTTTGTCAAACTTGGCAACCTTTTCATAAAGGAAGCTTAATTTGTTATTATTATTATTATTATTATTATTATTATTATTATTATTATTATTATTATTATTATTAGTATATAAACTATGACAAATGAGGATCATGATATAAAATACCACTTCACATCTATCGTAAAAAAACCTCGGAGTTAATTTCGAATCAAATCTTAATTGGTGTAGCCTACACATACTGAATATACACGTAAGAAGGCATTTTACATTCACTAAAAAGATTGTTTCATTATCTATCTAAATTAAAACAGACTCTTGTACAAAGGACTCTTTCTACCTCACTTTGATTATTGTGACGTTTTGTTCAGTGATTTCAGGATTGATTTCTCCCTTCTGCAGCGTATTCATAACGCGTGAGTCCTCTTCATTTGTAATGCTCGATACTATAATCATATCTCACCTTCTTTCGAGAATGTTACGATGTCCTGTTTCAAGATATGGCAACCTAGTATTACTTAACCCTCAATATCAGTGGCATGCACTAATGAAGTCGCGAGGGACGGCACATGCTGACAGGTTTGAGCAAGATTGGTTGCATAACTACGGGGACTCCCCCAACTCGATAACAAGGCAACTGTCGAACATTTTGACCTCGTAGTTAAGTACCCTTCGCTGTGGTTCTGGTCTGGAGTGTGCGGCTAGGAATGCAATCGATCGTGTTCGATTCTGAGAGAACGAAGTCATTTCTTCTTTACGTAAGAACAGAGCCTAACCCTTTTCTTGATCTCGTTTTATCCTCACGAATGGCATTACTGTACCCGTATATTGACATGCGACCATCGAATCCTACTGTCTGCCTCCGTCCTTTGATACATCTTAGTCTTGACTGGAGTAGAGAAGGGCAGGGTAAAACATCTGCTTACTTAATTTCATGTTGTATGATTTATCCGATAAGCAGGTTGTAATACAATGTTAAAATTGAAATATAGCGTCTATACTTATCATGTATTATATGATTAATTATAACATAAACGTTTTCGGCACTAATGTGCCATTTTCATATAATACATGATAAGTATAGACGGTATATTTCAATTTTAACATTGTATCTGCTTACTTGTTTAATTTCTACATATTCCTATTTCCCATTGCCGAAACGAAGTTGTTAATGGACGATATGAAGTACAGGCTGCATATATAGGGAGCACACCGTTGGCACAAACAGAACGGAAGAAGTTGACAGGACTTCTCGTGCAAAATATCGTCTGCTAATGATAAATTGGCAACGTGTTATCGGAGACAAGTTAAAAAAAGTTTATCTTTCATGACTACGTGAACTATGCATACATACATAGCCTACGTATTTTGCCCATGGGCAGGTCTTTCACTGCAAATTCAACATTCTCCAATCTTTCCTATTTTCTACCTTCCTCTTAGTCTCCGCATATGATCCACATATCTTAATGTCGTAGTACTCCTTATATTGTGTGTTTACTGGAAAAGGTTGGTAACTACATGGAAAAGCAATGAGACTAAGCCCACGATATGACACAACAGACCGCAGTGCGCCTGTCATACGCGCTTACGTTCAAGAATCTTTGTCGGGCGTTGCACGCGTGCTGTTCGCCTCAATCTGTTATGAATAAAGGTAGGAATTTATACTACATGAGGATATTAGGTTAGTTGTGCTTACACTGTCGTTACGTCATGAATGACGTGAAGCCTGAGTATGACCAGGTTACAACTAAAATGTGTCGTGTATCGCAGCAATTGAATGGGAAAACGTTTCTCGGACATAGGGTTCAGTGTTGTGCTCCGGCAATTGGTTTGTTTACATTGCACTGCGATTCGTTGATTGGTTAACCACATAAAGCTACAGTTTCACCCTGCTTATACCACGGCAGAGTTCCCTAACATGCACCTGCATTGCTAGCTATGCTCAGTCTCTCTTTCAACAACGAAGACAATGCATACCTAATCTTGTAGTCCCTGTGGGTAAATTCCTATCTTCAATTATGAGCTACTGAAGGGGTTAGTCAGTGCGTAAAATACTGCAAACTATTATACTGAACGCTGAAGTGATTACTCATTCGTGAGTAACGTAGTGCGAACTAGTGTGTTTTTTTTTCTAATTATTTGAAAATTGTGTATAGAGTATTGCAGCGAGCTTCTGTAGTTTTGAGTTATGCAATAAATTGGAAGAAAATATCTGATAAGTCATTTCGAACACTGCGCAAGCAGAGATTAATTGAGAACAATAGAAGCTGGCAGAAAAAGGGGCTGCTATAAATGGTTGGGCCGTTATTCTATAAACTAAAATGCGGTGTTACAAAACATTGAATCAGGAGGACACGTTAGACATTTCTTGCGAAACAGGCAAGATGCACTTGCATTCATTCTTAAATTGTTTATAAATATTTTCTTGCTAAACAGATTTTGGAAACTGAAGTTACTACCGCAGAAATGACGGCCGATTTAACGGTAACTGTGCAATGTGTGTAACTGTGCGTGGTTCTTTCAGGACTAAGGTTACCAACTTACCGTATTTCCCGGGATCTCCAGTATTTGGCCTTAATTTTTAACAGACTCCCGTATTTTTTTCTCTTCGAGCATTTTTCTTCCTTATTTTTTCAAAATATAAAAATTTTTATTCGAAACATTTGATTTTGCCGTAAATTATGATTTATATGATGAATTTTGAGATTCACTAAAATGTTCAGTCTTTGTAGAAGTTAACGCTCACCAGAAATGAATTTTAGAGCTCACTCGTTTAAAATCAAATCATTTTAATGTTATAAATTTGGAAAAACTGACGAGTTTTATTCTAAACGTACCAAGTAGTTATGGTCCGTCCCAGGATTCTGTGGAGTAACTACGCGCATATGGGGGCGGAGTCTATCTGTGCCGGAGTGTATTGCAGGCAGTATCAGCTCGGGTCCGCTAAGGGGTAAGATGCTCGTGGTAGAAGGTAGAGTACTGTACTCCAACCACGAGAAAGTCTTTGGGGACTGAGACGAAGTGGGATAATGCTGTGAATGAATGTTGATGTCATAAGATATCATAAGGTCACACACGTGGGTACTCGTATCTGTATTGGCTAGCTCTCATAGCACAAACAATAACATTGATACACACATATTGATACTACCCTAGTTACAAAATTAGATCACTGTGAATCTCCTGGTCTTTTAATCTCTCCATAAAGGAAATAACATATGCAGGAGAGCGCATGGTTTTTAAACTGCCGTTATAACGGTAATATTATCTATCTACTTCGCTCCAATAGATGACGCAATAGTAAGCACATTCCTTTCACGGTTGATCTCCTGGTTGGAGAACAGTAGAGTTCAGATAGAAATTATCCCCTCTTGCAAGCGATTGCTCGCTTCGTTCAAGCAATGCATCCCTCTAGAGCAGTTATTGGCCCTAGCCCTCCCACATACTACTTATGCAGACGTCTTGTTTCGTGTTTCTACTCCACAGAATCCTGAGACTGTCCATAGTAGGCCTAATGCTCATACAAAGAGGTTGTTTCATCTTATGAACAATAATTGGACAGATATTCGATACTATTACGCGAGACAAAATCCGTCTCAAAATACTCTTAATTTAAGTCTAACTGCCAAAATGTCAAATAAAGTTGTTGTTTTAGTAACGTAACTTGATAATTTGTCCATTTTCTATGTGAAATTTTGTCGATTCCTTAGTCTCACTTATTTTCTTCAAAAAGTTGACAACCCTATTCAGGGCTGGGGCAGAATGTCCATCGTCGGCATCTGATTCAGGAATGCCAACTAAGCCATCCATCGAACTTGGGACAATAATAATCACCCACAATGAGCCATGGTGAGTATAAGTGCAGGGACTCATCCGGAGTCCGTCCTTCAAAAAATAAAGCTGAAGCATAATGTAAAACAAATGAATCAGGGACTGCAGAAACAGCACATGTCACTATTTGTGGCGAAATGAGTTCATTCGAGTTTCATAGACTGATGATATAGGGCTATCATTCCGTGCAGAAACCACATATGTCAGGATTGCCGTCTCACATTTTGAGACCTGTGAAATCCTGGAAGGGCGCAGAAACAACTCATGTCAAAGACATGTGCCGACACATTGGTTCCGATTCCAGACGGCAGACATCTACGACACAAGGATACAAAAATTGATCCCACTGAATGACATGTCTCAGTTCTGATGGGGAATACGTTGAAAAATAACTCAACAATTGCTATATCTGTTCCAATAAAACTTTCCATGAAGTTTTGTTTTCTTTCTGTAAACGGCCCCAGGGAAACTTATTTTTTTACGGCCCTCGTAACTGCGCTCGAGTGGCCAAAATTTGTGTAAGCACTTTTTTTGACATTATTAAAATGATGGAAGAAAAAAGATTAATTTTTTTATCTGCCTCCATGAGAATGTTTGCTTGTAAGTACAAAGGAGAATACCATATTTACCTTCTTCACTGACATACTTACTTACTTACTTACTGGCTTTTAAGCAATCCGGAGGTTCATTGCCGCCCTCACATAAGCCGGCCATTGGTCCCTATCCTGAGCAAGATTAATTCATTCTCTATCATCATATCCCACCTCCCTCAAATCCATTTTAATATTATATTCCCATCTACGTCTCGGCCTCCCTAAAGGTCTTTTCCCCTCCGGCCTCCCAACTAAAACTCTATATGCATTTCTGGATTTAATGTTCCTAATTATGTCAGGTGAAGAATAAAAAGCGTGCAGTTCTGTGTTCTGTAACTTTCTCCATTCTCATGTAACTTCATCCCTTTTAGCCCCAAATATTTTCCTAAGCACCTATTCTCAAACTCCCTTAACCTATGTTCCTCTCTCAAAGTGAGAGTCCAGGTTTCACAACCATAAAGAACAACCGGTAATATAACTGTTTTATAAATTCTAACTTTCATATTTTTTGACAGCAGACTGGATGATAAAAGCTTCTCAACCGAATAATAACAACAGGCATTTCCCATATTTATTTTGTGTTTAATTTCCTCTCGAGTATCATTTATATTTGTTACTGTTGCTCCAAGATATTTGAACTTCTCCACCTCTTCAAAAGATAAATTTCCAATTTTTATATTTCCATTTCGTACAATATTGTCGTCACGAGACAACATATGTTGTTTGTGTATACTGAAAAATTTAGTTTTCATGACATGTGCTGTTTCTGCAATCCCAGATTCAAATAAAGAAGTTATGAAGTTCATGTGCCAAGCGCTATGATTGATCTCTTAGGCCTATTAATAAAATTATAAGAATGATTTTGCTGAAAATCAGATTTTGGTTACCGGTAATTCAATTTTTTTCAGATTCCCCTTGGAGTTCGAATTAAAAAGATTCCACTATATTAGAGGCAGGAAGGAAGTTTCATAATTCATCACAGGAACGGGCCTCGCTAATCCCCGGTGGAGCGCCTGTTGAAACGTGCCCATAACGGCAAACATCGAGTTAATAAGTAACCTGCCCTGCGAACCGATCTGTGGAACTGTGCACGACGGATTGGATGTCGCTCGGTTGAAGGAAGTGCCATGAATATTTTAGCGCTCTGCGGTGGCCGCTGAAAAGCTTCATCTACCTCCGTATGGTATGCCTCACTCTGCCTCCCCAACCTCCCGCTACTCTCAGTTCCCTCGACCACGTTGCTATGGGCAACCTCATTGTGGCAAAACCGCTCTTAATCCGCTTTTGTGCGTGGTAAAAGTATAAATGAAAAGGAACAAGTTTGTTTCGTGTGCCCAAGCAGTTAATGCGTAATGTAAATTTTCAGACGGTTAAAGAACATGCCAGTAATGACTCTCCCCGTGTTTGAAGACCAAGTATCTCGCCCATATACTGCTATCGTTTGGGTTCCATAGCGGAAGACTGTGTGGATCTTTATTTGTACTTGCAGTGTACAGCGCTTCTAAGAACCTCCAGAGGTTAGAAACTTCAAGTGGAAGGTGAACATTGCGATATTTACATAAGAACTTTAAGGACGATCTTTCGATCTAAAATGCAGAATAGGAAACATTCCATACAGTAAACAGTTTTATAGAATATGTACAAACCCAAATTCTTAATTTCGGGCCGAAGATAGACTAGCCTGCATGGTTTGATTAAAATCTCTATTTATTGCAGAAAATAATATGGTATAGCTCAGCCATCGTCAACTGGACTGCATGCTAGTTCGGAGCGCGCTGAGACGCTGGCTGAGGAGGTAGTACTGTGCTGGGTGCAACTTTCTGGCAATAATTTACAATGTCTTCTTCGATTGTGTTCTGCATGAGCATTGACACCTAACATTGACCAATTAGTGAGGGAGAAACGAATTCAAAAATCCAGGAAAACCAATGCTAATGATAAGAGAAAATAATTTTTATCATTTGTTATTTACATTGTAATAAAATAATTTAGGCCTACTTCATTCTTTTAACAGAAACGACAATATGTTTCATATGTTATATATAATAACAAATAATTGGTTTTGTGATATGTCAGATAAAAAATGGATAATTAATTTGATTTTATTGGCGACACTTGAACAAGGAATAGGATGACATGATTTTAATATTACTAATGTATTCGATTTGTTTAATATTTTGTAACAGTGAAAATGCATTATGGATTTGTAATTCTCAATTACTTTAAAATGAAAAAAAAAAAAACTATTTGCTTTCAAACCCGTTACAATACATAATGGAAAAATACTTGTCTTAAACTGAAAAGTGATTTACTTAAAATAAATTAAGTACATGCTTCTTCCGTCTTTATTTTTAAAAGGGTTGAACAAGTGAACGGACGCCACTGCCATCACCCGATTCCTTCCCCTCAACTCCTGCTGCACAGTTGATGTCTAAGGGATAAAACTGAGCAGCGAGCAAACTGTCCCTGCGCCATAGTGCACTGAGATGACGACTCCTGGTATAGCTGGACAACAAATATTTCAAAGTGCACAGAAACCAAGTGCTCCTACCAGTCATACTAGAGTGGGGATTAAATCGTTTCTAATAAGACTCTCCAAGGTCTGTTCCTGTGAAGTAAGGTTTATTCTAGAAAATACGGTTTACTGTAGATATGTAATATATCATTGTTGTATTCTTACTACTTTTACGACGCTTCATCAACTGCTATGGTTATCTAGCGTCTAAATGAAATGAAGGTGATAATGCCAGCGAATGAATCCAGGATCCAGAGCCCAAAGTTACCCAGTATTTGCTCTTAAAGGGTTAAGCCACAGTCGCATTTGTCGACTTCTAAAAATGCAACAAACTCTGAATGTAAATTGCAAAAATGCGACAACCACATTGGACTTCAAAAAAAAAAGATGGTAAGAGAGAAAATGAAATCAGAGATGTGTTTGAACTAATCTGAATTTAAATGAAATGCTAATGGCATGGGCAATGTTAAAAAATGTATTGAACAATAGATGTTCAGGAATGGATTTCAAAAAGGTTGCTGCAATTCATGTAAGTTAAGTGAACAATTTCTTCTAATTGATTTATATAATTCCATCGCATACGTCATTATGAGCCATAATTTATTTGAATGAATCCTGTAAAAACTGGAAATAGAAACCGCCTTTCAGTAAGAAGAGTTAGCACTCTGTTAACAATAAATCTTGAAGGACCTACTCGTAAAGAATTTCAATGTTTAGAATACCCATAAAATAAAGTATTTTAATGTGATGTAAATTCAGCAGTAATTTATTCTAAAAATACCTACGTGTAATGATTTACTTACATACATATTCTAGTGTGTGACAAGATTGATTGAAAGTAATAAAACTCGAAGAAACAAATTACATAACTTTTTGTTTTTGCATACTTTATTAATTTTATCTTTTTGCACAATTATTTATAGTATTGCACAAGCATTTCGCAATTTGCACAAATATAATTTTTCATTTGTGAATTTTTGCGACAATTATTTATTTCCTAGCTCAAACCCCGGGTTATGGGAAAACCCCGGAAAAAACCTGAACGAGGTAACTTGTCAAAACCAGAATTTGAACCCGGGCCCACTTTTCACGGCTAATATTTACGTATATAGGTCCTATCTTATGGCGGTGATGAAATGCTGTAGTTATAAATAAGACAAAAGTTGAACTATCGTCATCTGAGATGCAATTTGCCGTAGCCCATATACATCTCACGTTTGGACTTATTTCAACGCGGGCAATCTTTTCGTCCACCATTCTATCTATCATTTTCGTGGCATTTATTTATTTATTTACTCGTATCTATTTATTTTTTTATTTACTGACTTACCCAATTATTTATTTATTTATTTCTTTATTTATTTCTTTATTTCTTTATTTATTGATTTATTTCTTTCTTTATTTATTTACTTATTTATTTACTTACTTACTTACTTATTTACTTATTTATTTACTTATTTATTTACTTACTTACTTATTTACTTACTTATTTACTTACTTACTTATTTACTTACTTACTTATTTACTTACTTACTTATTTACTTACTTACTTATTTACTTACATACTTATTTACTTACTTATTTACTTACTTATTTACTTACTTACTTATTTACTTACTTATTTACTTATTTACTTATTTATTTATTTATTTATTTATTTATTTATTTATTTATTTATTTATTTATTTATCTTTTTTGTATAACGTGAAATCCCTTGCCGAAGAATACCATTTACACAATGACTAGTAGGAACTGAAACCGGCTTTATATTAATTTATTTGCTCCGACGTTAGGCCCATTTACCTCTTCCACCACACACGTCAATATTCCACGAGGTTCTCGTATCTTGAAACAAGCCTGAAATAGAGCAGCGTTGCGCAAGTTTTCCTGTGTGTATAACATTTTTCCATTTCGATTCCGACTCTCTGTGCAGTGTAGCCTAAATTATTCCTGCAGGCATCTGCTTACACAGTTCGTAGTAGGCACATACGCCAGCACAAAAGAGAGGAGGGCTAGCAACGAATACGTATATGAACATTACTCGCATGTGCAACAGCGCTGATATTGAGCACTGCTACAGTCATCATGTTTCTTTTACGACGAGTAACTATGCCAACTGGTAATCGCACTTTATTAATAAAACATCGATGCCATGAAGGCGGTACGTACTTCCTCATTATGCGTTTACAAATAATTTCTCTATCATGTTACCAACTGTACTTATATCTCGGAATTAACTTTCTTAAACTTACTTACTTATTGGCTTTTAAGGAACCCGGAGGTTCATTGCCGCCCTCACATAAGCCCGCCATTGATCCCTATCATGAGCAAGATTAATCCAGTCTCTATCATCATATCCCACCACCCTCAAATCCATTTTAATATCATCTTCCCATCTACGTCTCGGCCTCCCCAAAGGTCTTTTTCCCTCCGGTCTCCCAACTAACACTCTACATGCATTTCTGGATTCGCCCATACGTGCTACATGCCTTGTCCATCTCAAACGTCTGGATTTAATGTTCCTAATTATGTCAGGTGAAGAATACAATGCGTGCAGCTCTGCGTTGTGTAACTTTCTCCATTCTCCTGTAACTTCATCCCTCTTAGCCCCAAATATTTTCCTAAGAACCTTATTCTCAAACACCCTTAATCTCTGTTGCTCTCTCAAAGTGAGAGTCCAAGTTTCACAACCATACAGAACAACCGGGAATATAACTGTTTTATAAATTCTAACTTTTAGATTTTTTGACAGCAGACTGGATGATAAAAGCTTCTCAACCGAATAATAACAGGCATTTCCCATATTTATTCTGCGTTTAATTTCCTCCCGAGTGTCATTTATATTTGTTACTGTTGCTCCAAGATATTTGAATTTTTCCACCTCTTCGAAGGATAAATCTCCAATTTTCATATTTCCATTTCGTACAATATTCTGGTCATGAGACATAACCATATACTTAGACTTTTCGGGATTTACTTCCAACCCTATCGCTTTACTTGCTTCAAGTAGAATTTCCGTGTTTTCCCTAATCGTTTGTGGATTTTCTCACGTCATCCGCATAGACAAGAAGCTGATGTAACCCGTTCAATTCCAAACCCTCTGTGTTATCCTGAACTTTCCTAATGGCATATTCTAGAGCGAAGTCAAAAAGTAGAGGTGACAATGCAACTTTCTTAAACTTACAAGGAATAATTTTCTGTGAGCAAAATAAGAATAGTTTTCGCACGATAGTGTGTTTTCTTGTTATTATAGCAAACGGCCGTCACGATTGAAAGTTGATTTTACTGAATTCAGAGTTACCAACCTAGATAAGTATGTTGAAATATTACAAATAACTGCTCTAGAGTTATAATGAAAACCACTGCCTTCTATGAATGCTATAATCCTACAATGCATGTAAAATTCATACGCAAAACGCAGTATTAAATTGACATACATTATACGAAACAAATCACTGCATTTATTTAAGGGGTCAGGTAATTTTTTTCTCCATTTCTGTACCTTGTAAAATAATTAAAATTAGTAGGTATAAATCACTGTCCTTCTATTATATGAAACAAATATTTTTACAATAAAAAAAAATATATTTACATTTTTTTTTTAAATTCAGTTCACTGTGCAGTGATGAAGCGTTTCCCACATAACTCAAAAAGTATCCATCATTCTGTGATGAAATTTTTTGTGTGTATTTATGCATGTCATATCTACAATATGATGCAAGATCACTTGTCTATCTTTGATAGATTGCCTGGTAAAAAAAAATCATTTTACGGAATGGTCAAATATAAGAATTTTCTTCAAACACAAAATAAAAAAATATATATTATTTATTAAGGAATGTAGTTGAAAGAGTATGATATTGTAAACATGAGTTTCAGCAATAAAATAAAAGAGAGAGAATATGAAAAAGTTGACAAGTTTATGAGTTATGAGGGAAATGCTTCATCACTGCACAGTGAACTGCACATTTTGAATTTTGAAAAAAAAAATGTTGAACATTTCCAAAATGTTACTGCTGTAAGCTGTACCTAATCCCTTAAGAAATTATATTTCCTTCAAATTAAGAAATTAGTTTAATTTCTTTATATTAGCGATGGACGGGTTTCGTTTAAACAACCCAATATGTAAGAAACAAATTTTTAATTACTATTTCGTTTATGTGACGTCATTCCATTTTCGACAAATGAAGTGTAATGAAATTTTGAATTCCGACCAAACACAGTCAGACTTTGCGATAATTTTTTCAGCTAGATTTATCGCTATCAATTTATCGCTTGGTCGTTCTTTTGTTTAGTCGTTGTCGCCAACTATTTCCCCGTGAATTGATGATCATGAATACATTAAGATGCAGCTACACGGTTAAAATTTTCTTTCAACTTTAAAGCAATGAATGCAAGATTGATATTTAATATTAATTAATATATTTACCCAGTGAAGACGACATTCAAAACGGCGCACCATGAAGACACAAAATCTTCATGCATCTTAATTGAACGTACCTTTTAGACTTGATTCTTTCATACGCGATTGGAATATTGAACTGTGTAAATGCAACTTTAGTTCCGTTACACACTACAGCGAGAATGCGTTTGTCGAGCTATGAAAATGCTTTCGTGTAGCACTGATTGTAACGGTCGAAATAAAACACAGCTGACATTGGTCCTGCTCCCACAGGTAACATAACCTACTGTATAAGTAGCCTATAAAATTTGTATTTTGTGAATGAAATGAAACAATTAATAAAAAGTCAGACGTTTAAATTTATGTAACATATCAAACATAGTAATAATAAGGTCTTTTCATCAAATGCCTTCCGTATGGGGTAATAAAATTCGTGTTTTAATTAGCCTATCTATACAGAGATGGCTTCACTGTGTAGCAACATGTCTCGCTGTGAATACATAAGCATTGGTATATAGCTGTCCCAAATGTTACTGTTAAATTCAATTATGATTTCAGCAGATAATAAAAATGTATTTATGTTATAATAATAAGAGAAAAGTGCAGTACATGTAATTAACAATGTTAAACCTGTATTTCGCAGTTGGCATTACTGAATAATAACATCGAATTTCTTTATTACAGTAATCTATATTCATCTACGAGTATTTCAACTTCACAATGTCTGAATAGGTTAAGTATTCGTTAATAAACAATTATTAACATTTTGTGATCGAATTTTAGAGATATAGTATTTACATTTTTATTTTATTCACGAAATAGTCCTATTAAATGCCACTCGAGGTCTGAGATTTCCCAGATAAATCTCAGACCTCTCGTGACATTACTACTGATGATTCTGATCAAATCGCTATTATTTCATTTTTTAATATCAATTTATTTTAAATGACAGAAATTTAACAGTTACGATGCAAATATACTTCTCGCTTCCCAGTACACGTTGCTTCCTACTCTCTTTAATGCTAGATATTTCAGCAGATAGCTTTGTCCATTTATTCCGCTTCATTTATCTTTCCAAATAAAATCAAATTATCTTTCAGCAGAAGTATTTTATTTCATCTGCATCATTTTCTGACACTTTACTTGTAGGCTATATACTGAATATGAACAAAATTCGTCCATTATTTGAAGAGAAGTCCAATGTCAGTCTTCTCAATGTGTTGTCCACAAAATTAAAACTCATCATTTTAATTTTTTATGCTCGACTATGCCGAAATGTAGTAATTATACACCTGGTAGCAGCCCTTTAATGGACCCCATTAAAATACACCTATTCATTAAAGTTCAGGTGTTCCACCAATCAGAAAATATCATTGTAGCAATATGAAAGCGCAAGTATCGATTATTCTCGGATATCCAATCGAAAGACAACTAGCGCGAGACATTTGTTTCTCGGAAAAAATCAATACTTTCGCGTCTGCGCACGTCTCACAATTTACGAGGTATTGCACAAGATCAGTTCCGCTCCTCAGTCAGATAAGAATAACATGAATACTTATGAATAATTTCAAGGTAGAAATATGGTAGAGCATAAAAAGTCGTATGAAACTTGACTATAATGGTAATTAAGACGCTCGTATGAAAATTATGAAACTCGCTTGCGCTCGTTTCATAAACATACTCGCGTCTTAATTACTACCATTATAGGCTCGTTGCATAATGTACTATCAAGTATTGAATTTACACGTCCCTGTCCGCTGCATTTCTATGCGGCTGCCCACTGTTGCAGTCTGTACATAAGTCATGTGTTAACAGCAAATATTTGTTTTATAATTGTGATTTAAACCGCTGTTTATTATAATCTTTTAACTTCGTCATGTTCGTATTCTATGAGAAAAACAAGAGACTTAGCGAGAGGAAATTAATGTTTTATAAATCTCTCAATTTGTTTGGAATATTGGCGTCGCAAGTAATTTCCTGCTAGAGAGTAGATGTGCTTGGAAATACAGAAGGCCTGCCTCGTGTATGTTTTATCTTCATTTTTTCTGTGCGCAAAATTTCATGAGACGATTATTAGAATTGTGAATACTTACTTACTTACAAATGACTTTTAAGGAATCCGGAGGTTCATTGCCGCCCTCACATAAGCCCGCCATCGGTCCCTATCCTGAGCAAGATTAAACCAGTCCCTACCATCATATCCCACCTCCCTCAAATCCATTTTAATATTATCCTCCCATCTACGTCTCGGCCTCCCCAAAGGTCTTTTTCCCTCCGGTCTTTCAACTAACACTCTATATGCATTTCTGGATTCGCCCATACGTACTACCTGTCCTACTTTAGCGTTGAAATCCCCCAATAAAATTTTCATGTGATACCTAGGTAACTGATCAAAATATGTTCCAATTCCTCATAGAAGCTATCCTTTATATGGTCGTCTTTCTCTTCTGTAGGGGCATGAGCATTTATAACTATGATGTCGCACCATCTACCCTTAAGTACTAAATATGATAACCTGTCACTGATAAATTCGACCTTTTTCACTGCTGATTTTATTCTTTTATGAACAAAGAATCCTGTTCCTAACTGGTGATTATCGTTTCCTTCCCCATAATTCAAGTTTATGTTATGCCGTTCCCATCTAACCTAACCTCTTGTACTCCCACGAAGTCTATTCTATATCTAGCTAGTTCTTTTGCTACTAATGTTACCCCTCCTGTTCTATAAAGGCTAGTTACGTTCCATTAACAAAAAATAATAATAAAGATTACGAATATCAGTATAAAAATAAGGAAGAATACAGCGACTTTTTTTAGTTTGTTAAACAACGACGCTTTATTAAGTAGTAGCTATGTAGCGTCGATGGAATTGGTAGCAGCGAAATGCTATTTGTGAAGAGTGTCCGAGGATTCGCCATGAGATTACCTGTCATACGCCTTACAGTTCGGGAAAGCCTCGGTAAAAACCCAACTATGTAATCAACTGAAGCGCGATTCGAACCCACGCCCGCGTGCTGCGACTTGAAGATGACAAATAGAATGAAGCTGAAGAATAAGGTGACAATGAGAATGACAAAAAAAGGTGTAGATGAGGATGGTACAGAAGACGGGATGAAGTACACACATAAGAGGACAAAGATGACAAAGAAGATGATAAAGAAAGGATAAAACTGAAAGTGAAAACAAATGAGTATGTATAAGGCGATGGTGGAGGCGACGAGAGCCAAAACTAAGAATGACAAAAATGAAACAGAGTGGCAAATGTAAAAATTGTGTTGGCATTCCCAAGAAACTAGTTCGATTAATTAAAATGTGTCTCAATGAAACGTACAGCAGAGTCCGTATAGGTCATTTTCTATCTTATGCTTTTCCAATTCACTATGGGCCAAAGCAAGGAGATGCACTAACACCTTTACTTTTTAACTTCGCTCTAGAATATGCCATTAGGAAAGTTCAGGATAACAGAGAGGGTTTGGAATTAAGCGGGTTACATCAGCTTCTTGTCTATGCGGATGACGTGAATATGTTAAGAAAAACACGGAAATTTTACTTGAAGCAAGTAAAGCAATAGGTTTGGAAGTAAATCCCGAAAAGACAAAGTATATGATTATTTCTCGTGACCAAGATGTTGTACGAAATGGAAACATAAAAATTGGAGATTTACCCTTCGAAGAGGTTGAAAAATTCAAATATCTTGGAGCAACAGTAACAAATATAAATGACACTCGGAAGGAAATTAAACGCTGAATAAATATGGGAAATGCCTGTTATTATTCGGTTGAGAAGCTTTTATCATCCAGTCTGCTGTCAAAAAATCTAAAAGTTAGAATTTATAAAACAGTTATAGTACCGGTTGTTCTGTATGGTTGTGAAACTTCGACTCTCACTTTGAGAGAGGAACAGAGATTGAGGGTGTTTGAGAATAAGTTCTTAGGAAAATATTTAGGGCTAAGAGGAATGAAGTTACAGGAGAATGGAGAAAGTTACACAACGCAGAACTGCACGCATTTTACTCTTCACCCGACATAATTAGGAACATTAAATCCAGACGTTTGAGATGGGCAGGACATGTAGCACGTATGGGGGAATCCAGAAATGCATATAGAGTGTTAATTGGGAGACCGGAGGAAAAAAATACTTTTGGGGAGGCCGAGACGTAGATGGGAGGATAATATTAAAATGGATTTGAGGGAGGTGGGATATGATGATAGAGATTAGTCTTGCTCAGGATAGGGACCGATGGCGTGCTTATGTGAGGGCGGCAATGAACCTGCGGGTTTCGTAAAAGGCATTTGTAAGTGAGTAAGTAAGGGTGAAGTCGGAGGTGACGAAGGTTAAGTTAAAGATGGAGAAGTTAAAGAGTGTGATGAAAATGTGGACAAAATACTAACGATGAAAGCTACCGGCGTAGCTCAGGTGGTAGAGTGTTTTCCTGCTGTTACGAATCTGCGCTCGGGAGTGCGTTCGATTATATTGATTTTTTTTTCCATATATTTCTTCCGAACTGTAAGGTAATTGTCAGGTAATTCATGGCGAATCTTCGCCTTTATCTCGCTATCACCAATCCCATCTACGCTAAATATCTTAGTAGTTGATACAGCACCATTAAATGAAAGATACTAAAAAAAACTAACCCTGAAATGGAAGAGAACAAAGAAGAACACGGGTAGTGAGAAGGAAGGTGAGAGAGGAGACGAAGTATATACACAGTCTAGTATATACAGTCACGAAGCTCAATACGCAGTAAATATGCAAACATTAGATAGTTGCTCACCACTAGGATCGCTAATATCGCCTCATTACAGGCAATGCAAAATAGTACCGGCACAGTCTATTGTTTCTAGTACCCTCAAAACTCAAGCTTCGTGACTGTATATAGTAGACTGTGGTATATAGATGGACGCATCTGTCCCACAGCACAGGCTCGAACACGCGCGCCGTCCCGTCCCGTCCCGTCCCGTCCCGTCCCGTCCCGTCCCGCAGGCCCCGTGCAACAGGTGGAGGTCATATGCATGCGAGGAAATGAGTCCCGCGAGAAGCTTCAGCTGTTCATCATAATTTATCAGGCCGGCCTACATGTCAATATGCCTGCATTATTCACGGCAGAAACCAGATCCTCATTGATTACCGTGGAGGCCACATGCAGTGCACGAATAATGAGTAGGTACTCCATCTCATACAGCAAAGTAGCCTACTAGTACAGCAGTTGGCCAGAGAAATTCCGGGAACTGTCCTCAAAATAGTGCACTGCTATGCTATCGGATCCGTTCATCTATACTAATAATAAATCTGTAGTCAAAATTTTTTTGGTAATTTTCGATTTTCCAAAAATAATTGGTGTTAACATGTATAATTAACCATCCTGAAACCGAAAATAGCTTTTTTGAAATTTTTGTTTGTATGTCTGTCTGTCTATCTGTATGTTTGTTACCTTTTCACACGATAATGGCTGAAGGGATTTCGATGAAAATTGGAATATAAATTAAGTTCGTTGTAACTTAGATTTTAGGCTATATGGCATTCAAAATACATTATTTAAAAGGGGGATTATAAGGGGGCCTGAATTAAATAAATCGAAATATCTCGCTTATTATTGTTTTTTGTGAAAAATGTTACATAACAAAAGTTTCTTTAAAAATAATTTGCGATAAATTTTATTCCTTGAAAAATTTTGATAGGACTGATATTTAATGAGATAAATGAGTTTTAAAATTAAACTGCCATCTAAGGCCGTATAATGAAATAAAAAACAAATGACTTCGTCTGTAAGGGGCCTTGGACAGTCACAATCGAAAGCTATGAAAGAATAGCCTACAGAGAATGTTTCTGTGTTTGTATGAAGTAATATCGGAAGCTAAATTAACCGATTTGTATAATTAATTATTATTTCACCATTGGAAAGTCTAGTTTCTCTAGATGGACATAATACTATAATGTTATTACAGTAACTTCTGATATAATATAATATATGTAATATTATATAATTTAAGTTATTTGAAGGGTTCAGAACCATAGTGGGCCAAGCGCCATTTACTGAATACGTAGAAAACAAGGTTATAAATTAAGTTATTACCATAATTAAATGGAAACCTATAACAAGTAAAATAAAATATACACATTAAATCTAAATGATGTCAATGTTCATTAAACTATGGTTGCATGTAATAAAAATTAGAAACATGTTAAAGGAATTGTCATTGCACCAATGAGTGGTCTCTGGACCAAAATGATTGCATTTTAATTATTTGGATGCAATTTAAATTAAGTAACATATATATTTTTTTTATTTATTTTAGTAGGTTATTTTACGACGCTTTATCAACATTTTAGGTTATTTAGCGTCTGAATGATATGAAGGTGATAATGCCGGTGAAATGAGTCCGGGGTCCAACACCGAAAGTTACCCAGCATTTGCTCATATTGGGTTGAGGGAAAACCCCGGAAAAAACCTCAACCAGGTAACTTGCCCCGACCGGGAATCGAACCCGGGCCACCTGGTTTCGCGGCTAGACGTGCTAACCGTTACTCCACAGGTGTTGTAACATATTAAACGATTTATCCTTCTATCAAACACGAATGTTCCCTGGATCAAATGTCCTATTTTAATTATGTAATTACTTTATATTTATTTCTAACGGGTGCAGCGGAGCGCACGGGTACGGCTAGTCACCAATACAGCGATAGAGAGAGATAACCAGAGAATGAGAGAGATAAAGAAAAGAAAAAGAGAGAGATGAAGTGTGGAGAGAGAGCAAGAAAAAGAAAATGAAGATAGAGAGAAAGAAGGTGAAGATAGAGAGAAAGAAAAGCAGTGAGAGATAAAGAATGGAGGGAGAGGTAAAGTAAAGATGAGACAGAAAGATAAAGAAAATTGAGAGATAGAGACGGAGAAAGAAAGAAAAGTTCAGAGAGTTAGAGAAAACTTGAGAGAGAAAGAGAAAGAGAAGAGAGAGAGAGAAAGTTGAGAGAGCGAAAGAAAAGTTGAGAGAGTGCGAAAGAATAGTTGAGAGAAATACGAAAATTGAGAGAGATAGAGAGGAAAGTTGGAGAGATAGAGGAAAGTCGAGAGAGAGAGAGAGAGAGAGAGAGAGAGAGAGAGAAGTCGAGAGACAGCGAAAGAAAAGTTGAGAGACAGTGAAAAAGAGAGAGAGAGAGAGAGAGAGAGAGAAAGTTCAGAGAGAATGTTTAGTCATATTAATAATAAGAATAATTACCTATACTCATTACTGTACATAACTTCACAAGATATATGCCTGATATCCTTATGCAGCTAAAGCATAAAGGCACAGGGAGAGGAGGAACTAAACAAAAAGTTACCGAACATATCAACGAAAATTAAACCATAATTATTCCATTCTCATTATCTGAAAAACTTAACAAACCTCCTACATCTATATTAAGTATTAAATTACACAATTTTGATCGTTGTCTTATACACTGTAAATTTCCAATTATTAAGAAGTCATCTAAAGTATTTAGGCATAATTTTCGACAATCATTTAAAATGGAACCAACACATTAATTACCTTTGTAATAAATTACGTAAAATAATGTAATATTTTGTTTTATTGAGGAATTACTTGTCAATAAGTTTATTACGCACAATATTCTTAACTTTATTTCAATCGGTAATTATGTATGGAATTATAGGATGGGTAGCTTATTTAAATCTAATTTTAATCCACTTTATTTATTACAGAAGAAAATAATTAAAATATGTCTTCATAAACCTATTGATTTTCCATTTCAAAAATTATTTTTAGACTTTAATGTTCTTAACATAAGACACATTTATTATATTGTATTAATAAAATGCACACATAAAAATCGAAATAATTTTGAATTGTATTCTTATGGTTATGAAACAAAAGGTATGAATTCTTTAAGATTGTTTGAACCAAAATGCAACACTGCTATAGTATTTAATCATAGTAGTAATTTAGGCCCAAAAATATATAACAAATCTATATTTAAATATCCTAATCTTGTCAATTCTAATAGTTCTAGTATTAAATTTAGAAAGTTATGTATGGATTTTATAAAAATTGAAAAATTTAAATTTATATATTCTTATTGCATAGTAGACATAAGACAAATTGTATTATATACTTCTTAATTTCAATTCAGGAATCCGCCCCTGAGCTCGAGTTCTACTCTTTCAGGGGCGAGCTAAAGTTTTTCTGTATATATTATATTTTATGTTACAATTATTAGGAAAATAAATAAATAAATACATAAATAAATAAAATATGTGAGGAAGAAACGCAAAGCGTACTTCGGATGTTCTACAGAGACTCTGCGAACATGAACCGAACATATGGCCACTTACCAATTTCCAACGGACTTGGTTATTTTTGTTTACCTGCTTCACTTCCACGTACTGTTGGGATGTCTATGGAGTAGGGCAGTCATGTCAACTGATGCCCATAGGTGCAAGCGCGCACTTTAGAGCTCAGGAGAGCCTGAGCGCTTTACAGCGGAAAGGAAAGAGACAGACGAAAGAGGTAGTATATGGCGCTTGGTCGAGCTATATACAGGGATGGCCAGCACTGATTCAATGGATAAAGGGAAGAGAAGTTATTAAAACTGTATCCATGTTAATTTTTAGATTTGTCTGAGAAGTATAAGTGCATTATAAGAATGTAAATTTTAATTTTAATGCTCATTTTTCACAAGTTTGCTTTTTTATTCAAAAGCAATAATTTATTAACTTTGTTTTACAGAAAAGTGAAATTTTAAGATATGTTTATTTAGTAGCCTTACAGGTACTGAAACAATGTTTTCGTAAATCTAATATATCGTAAATACGTATTAGTGAAGATAGGGTATTGAAAATTCTGAAAATATTCGCATGAAAGATGTTTGTAAGGAAATGAATTAACAAATCAACTACTGTTACATCATAAACAAAAGATATTGTATGTGCCCATGTGTTGTAAAAACGACAGCTCTATAGCTTCAGCAGATTTCGAGAAAATAATTTAATATTCTCATGATAGGAAGTTGCGCACCAAAATCAACTTAAAAGCATAATGCGATAAAAGTTTTGTTACGTAATATTAGTTACAGTTCAAACATTTACAGTACCTAGGTAACTTCGCTTTGTACTATAATATTGTTTTAATTATTTTATTCATTACTTTTACAAGACTTAAGATACCGTCAATATCAATTCCAACTTTTCATGTCATATTCAATCCCTTTCTTTCGGATATCACTTTCTTTATGAATGATGTCTTTCATTCACTTAATATAGTATAGTTCTGCTACTAATATTCCTTCTTAACTCTTTATTATGTTATTAACGTTTAAAACACAACTGCAATATTAATAAATTGGTGTTAGTACTTTAGTTTTACAGACAATATAGATAATATCAAATAGAAAGAAGGCATATAAAAATAATGACATAAAATTTCACGTTCCGTTTCAAGTTTGTACACCACTGTTTTTAATTCAACAGGCTGCTTATTCATATACATTTCTTTCTCCTTCCATACTTAGCGCTTAATGCCCGCGCACGACGTCAAGGTAAGAAAAATGCGCTTGCCTTGACATCACTGGAGTAGGGCGAAGTTTATAGTATCTTGACATCCCCTCTCATGTTCGAACATTGCAGTACACTAATACGTACATATGAGATATGACATTCTGGAACAGCACGCAGGCACGCAGCATTGAAGCGTGGTCAGTGTAAATTGGAGAGAATGAAGTGTAATTTCAAGTACTACCGCAAGGGTCAAGAGCCAAGCATAGTGCATGCCGTGAGTCACAATCAGATAGGTTCCCCCTTCCTAGACTTCCTTGACGGTGCAGCCGATACTTAACTCCGGAACATTTCGTATTTTTGCATCTGTGGCAAGATGCAAAACTAAAAATATTTCGCACTACGCGTAACATTAGTTATAGCCTACTTGTGCATTTTCGCTGACTCGAAATACAAAACAAGGTACCACAAGCGCATGCAAACCGTTACGCAATAGGATAAAACTTCTTCTAGCCAATTAAAGCGCACCATTTCTTTCGTCATACACTGTACAGCAGAACCCGGGTTATATCCTAGATCAGTGACGTCAAAACAAGCGCATTTTTCTGACCTTGACGTCGTGCGCGGGCATCATGCGCTAGGTATGGAAGAAGAAATGAGCAGCCTGTTGGATTAAGAAAACAGTGGTGCACAAACTTCAAACGGAACGTGAAATTTTATGTCATAATTTTTATATGGATTCTTTCTGTATGATATTATCTATATTGTCTGTAAAACAAAAGTACATTTTTACAACACTTCGGCACATATATTTTGCTTATGATGTAACAATAGTTGCTTTGTTAATTCATTTCCTTAAAAACATTTTCCATGCGAATGTTTTTAAAATTTGTAATACACTATCTTCAGTAATACGTATTTACGGTATATTAGATTTAAGAAAACACTGTTTCAGTACCTGTAAAGCTACTAAATAAATAGGCCTATATCTGAAAATTTGACTTTTCTATAAAAAGAAGTTGAGAAATTATTCCTTTTGAACAAAAAAAAAAATTGAGAAAAATGAGCATTAAAATTAAAACTCTCATTCTTATAATACACTTATACTTCTCAGACAAATCTAAACATTAACATGGATACAGTTTTAATAAGTTCCCTTCCCTTTATCTATTGAATCAGAGCTGGTCATCCCTGTATATAGCTCGATCAACCGGCATATACTGCCTCTTTCGTCTGTCTCTTTTCTTTCCGCTGTAAAGCGCTCAGGCTCTCCTGAGCCCTAAAGCGCGCGCTTGCGCCTATGGGCATCAATTGACATGACTGCCCTAGATCATGGTTATACGCAACCCAATTATAGTAGTCCTGGTTTGTACGTCATTATACACAGGTCATGGAAAAATTACATTTAGCTAATTACTAGACATCTGATTTGAGGGAAAATGCCTATTTTGTTTCTATGGGAAAGAGCAAAAGATTATTATGTACAGTAGTGGAAAAAAACCGGACCGTCCCTTGTAGCTGATTTCAGAGCCTTGTTCACTCCAGAGCACGATAGACTGGTAACTAAGACTTTCGTGGTTCGAATCCTGCCTGCGAAGGAAACTTTTTTTTTGTTCCTTATTCAAATTTATTCCCAATACTTTTCGACTGCTGGTAAAATTCATGTTCTCGGAACATAACATGATCGAAATGATAGCCGTCCAAATCTTGGACTTAAAATATCGGCATCCTAACCAATTCAAATGAACAAAAAAGAAAATGTAAATTAATGTTTTAAAAAATACATAATGAAATTTTAAAAAATAATATTCTGCGACAAGATGTGGTAGCGATTAAAACGATAAAAATTTATTGAAAATAAATAATATACATTGAATATTATAAAGATGAATAGAGATGGTGATTGATGATGTTCAATGAAGATTTTAAAATGGTTGATGCAACTGTCTGAAGAGTCTTTTCAGGAACCTTTAATTTTCTGAGGATCTCCAATGTAAATTTGGGAATTGTTCCTCGCGCACCAAACATAAGTCCAGTGACATTCCAATGTTGAATATTATATTTATGACTGAGGTCATCACAGCATGGAAGGTAAATAGCGCGTTTCTCTTCATGTACCTGCTTTGGTTGATCTTCATTCATTTCGAACCTTATAGTGGGGTCAAGAATGAGGCCAGTTTTTTTTTTATCTCGGTCAGTTATTATGATGTCAGCACGCCGCGTAGATCCTTCCGTAGAATGACATTGAACTTCCTCATATACTTCGTATTCACCATGTTCCCTCAATCTGTTAGCAATTATTGAGCTGACTGTGTTATGTCTGTCAATTCGCAGTAAGTTAATTAAGTAGTAAAATATCGCTGCAATCAAAACGTATTGTGAATAAATTTGAATAAGGAACAAAAAAAAAGTTACTTTCCAGGAAGGATTCGAACCACGAAAGTCTTAGTTACCAGTCTATCGTGCTCTGGAGTGAACAAGGCTCTGAAATCAGCTACAAGGGTCGGTCTGGTTTTTTTTGCCACTACTGTATTTTTACGTTTCATGGAAATTGAAAGCTATTCATAGGATTTTAAATGTCCTAAAATCATTGTTAGGGCCTAAATGCTCGATATTACTTCTAAAAATGCTTAAATCAATCTAAAGTTTAACTGTTTCTATTCATCTTGATTTTATTCACTTCCCCATACATGTTGGTAATACTGATGGTTTTATGTGAATAAATAATCACCTAGCAAATTGATGAGCTATCTAAGACGGCAAATACATTAGTTATTTATTTAATTCCTGTATTATAGCTTATCGGAAACCATACAACATGCCTATAAAAAACTGACGGTTTTAGATTTCGCAAAAAAAGAATTGCCACCTAAAGGTCCGCTCCCACTTAGCGGAATCGAACTGAAACGAAAAGTCTGCTGTCACTCACATCTAGTGGAATCGAACCGAACAGTGCTTTTGTGTTTTGTCATACAAAAGAGAATAATTCTGCACAAGATCTATTAATTTTTCTTCGTTCATATTACACTGTGATTTTTGTATACGTACTATTTCAGCAATAACTTTCAATAGTAAACAAATTAAGCCGCCAAGAATGGATATGGTTCATTTGTTTTTTCACGAAGGCTTCACGAGAACTTACGGTCATACCCGAAACAAGAAAAAATTTTTTAGTTGGTTATTTAACGACGCTTTATCAACTACTACGTTATTTAGCGTCGATAGGATTGGTGATAGCGAGATGGTATTTGGCGAAATGAGGCCGAGGATTCGCCATTGATTACCTGGCATTCACCTTACGGTTGGGGAAAACCTCGGAAAAAACCCAACCAGGCAATCAGCCCAAGCAGGGATCGAACCCGCGGCCAAGCGCAAGTTAAGACCGGCAGGCAAGCGCCTTAACCGACTGAGCCACGTCGGTGGCTAAGAAATTCTGTTCCGGCAGTGGAATAAATATTCTAGCCCATGAATTCTGTTCTGTTCGATTCGCCTCGATTCGATTCGAAGCCCCGCTTTCTGCTATCTTCCATTTAAATACATTGTGAAGAGAAATTCTGTTCGATTTGCTTCGATTCGATTCGAAGCCCAGCTTTCTGCTATCTTCCATTTAAATACATTGTGAAGAGAAATTCTGTTCGATTCGCTTCGATTCGATTCGAAGCCCCGCTTTCTGCTATCTTCCATTTAAATACATTGTGAAGAGAAATTCTGTTCGATTCGATTCGAAGCCCCGCTTTCTGCTATCTTCCATTTAAATACATTGTGAAGAGAAATTCTGTTCGATTCGCTTCGATTCGAAGCCCCGCTTTCTACTATCTTCCGTTTAAATACATTGTGAAGAGAAATTCTGTTCGATTCGCTTCGATTCGAAGCCCCGCTTTCTGCTATCTTCCATTTAAATACATTGTGAAGAGAAATTCTGTTCGATTCGGTTCCGCTAAGTGGGAGCGGGCCTTAAGGCAGCAAGGCGCAGGACATACCTACAGGAAAAGTTCAGCAGAAAAATCAAATAGAACAGATTCCATTAACACAGCCTACTTTCAACCTCAACAGCAATTGTATACAGACTAAACCAGAGCAATTGTTGCTGCCAACATTCCGTGGAATAAGACTGAAAATTCAGATTTAAATGATTTTCACAAACATGTTCTCTGAATCTACCTTAAGAAAAAAAATAGAGATACTAATTACGATTATAAACTGTCTCATACATTCCAGATGATGTAGATGATTCTTACATGTATAGTTTGTCTCCTAAATGAAACTCCAGGTTATAAATAGATGTATAGTAAGACTTATTGTTGGAAATTTCACTTTGATGACATTGTGGTAATATTGTAGCTAATTATAAACAAAATGACTATGCAACTGAATGTCAGTAAGATGAAAAAGTGAAATTATTTAATTCTTTATTTTTTTGTATCCGCCTAAAAAGTTTGTATTTTAGTGTACCGGTAGCACTTCAGGAAAAATTCATGCCTAAAATGACTAATTTTACTGAATTAGAGCCTAATTTATTAAATATTGAGACTATTTCAGGCGCTTAAATCTGAAGTTTTTAGTGCCTAATAATCTGAAGCCAGGTAAATACACACAAATTAATTCTGAATTGTACGTATTAAAAAGTATACAAGTTTCAAACGTAATCTTCCTTACCTCTATACAAGTCTCCCGCACAAACAAGGCCAACTTTCCGTGCAGAGATTCGGCACTGAAACTTCTCGATAGGATGTCGAGAATATCCGTCAGTCGTAACATCAACCTGCAAGTTAAACACAGGTGATATATTATATTACATTATCAACTTCAGAAATGTTTAACAATTTAATTCTAAAAAATATTCCACAAATATTGTTTTAATGAATTTTCCCGCAAAATATACTGCGTAGTTCTAAAATTCCATTGCAACTACACTGATATACATTTTAATTACTTAGGCTTTTATAGGAGGCACAAGGTAGCTTTGCGGTTTATGTGCTACTCTGCAACCCAAAGGTAACGGTTTCGATTCCCAAAGTAGTCATGGATTTTTTCCCATTGATCTAATCCTTACGGGCACACTACAGTCCTGAGTTCACTCAACTTATTTCCTTAGGTGTATAGGCGGAAAGCACGTTGGATTTAAAACCCTACTGCTACTAATGCCGACTGTCTGTAAAGGCGGGAGTCTTAGCCTCCCGCTAACTGTAGGCCTCCATGGGCTGTAACAGGGACGGCTTTACCCTTTTTCTTAGGCTTTTATATCTAAGGTTATTGTATTGTATTGTATTTATTAACATTCCATGGTATTCATACATTGCTTACAGCTAGAATATGGAACAAGTCAAAAAACTTAATACTATTATAAAATCTTAATTTATAGTCACAGTCTAGATTAAATATATGCAGATGAGCTTTACAATATAGTCTACTAGTACAACACAAAGTTTTAGTATCATTTTCATGCAGTGTTATTGAATGTCATGAATTCACCTACAGAATAGAAGGCGAGAGAAATTAGGTACTTCTTCAATTTGGCTCTAAATAATTTTATGTTTTGAGTTTCATTTTTTATATCGATAGGGAGGCTGTTAAAAATTTTATTGCCATATAACGCACTCCTTTTTGATAGCATGATAGACTTGCCGATGGAGTATGAAAGTCATTTTTTGACGTGTATTTATGCTATGGACTGTTGAATTAGTTACAAAGTTTTCACGATTACATACGAGGAAGATTACTAATGAAAAGATATACTCACAAGCCATGGACATTATTTGTAGTTTTTTGAAAATAGTGCTACACGATTCCCTAGATTTGGCACCTACTATTATTATTCTAATTACTCTTTTTTGTAATAGAAATATATTGTTACTATCTGTGGAATATTATTCCAAAACTCATTACCGAGTGGAAGTATGCAAAGTATATTGTTTTTAAGGTATTGACTATCTTTTGCATAGATCTAATAGCAAAACAAGCTGAATTTAGTTTGGGGGTAATTTCTTTAATATGATTTTTCCAATTTAACACATTATCGATTTTTAAGCCAAGAAATTTGGTTGTTGTTGTTTCTAATAGGGATCTATTATTAATTATTGCGCTGGAAATTTGCGAGGTTGAATTTGGACAGGATTTAAATTGAATTATGTTAGTTTTGTTACAATTTAATACCAATTTATTGACTGAGAACCAGTCAGATATTTTGAAGAGAATTTCCTCTGTTGAAGATTGGAATGTGTTGGAGTTATTGGCTTAATTCCTATACTTGTGTCATCTGCAAATAATATGGGATGACCTACATCTTTTATTAGGGGGGGCAAGATCATTTATAAACACTAGAAAAAGTAGGGGACCTAATATTGATCCTTGAGGAATTTCATTATTAATAGTTCCCCATGTCGAACGACGGAACTAATCTCAAAATAAATTTAGACATATGCGAACAATATGAGTGACCCTGAAAACTAATGAGAGTTACAGATTAAGCTTTGTCAGGTGATAGAATTGTTATATTTACGAACGGCTTGTATTTCAAATTGTTACTGAGTTTACACAGGAACAAAGTTAAGTGATATGTTTATCTACAGCAGTATATTGTGTATGTAGAACGCCTTCCACGTAAAGCACCGGGGCGGGCGAAGTGCTCTGTAGCCTATATCAGTATGTGTCACGTAATTATAGCCCTCACGTTATTTAACAAATGGTGATAGAGAATACGAAACAAGTCCTTATCCTCAGGTTGAAAACACTATCACAAACTTATCACCCAAAGTAGACTTCTAGAAACTTTAAGACCTTGTTCAATACGCATGTTTTAAGCCGGCAAGTGACCATAACTTATATTTATAAATTGTAGCTTTTCCTTTCCCCCACCATCTTCTAATAATAATAATCATTAATAATCTTCCACGTATATAATCGTGAAAACTTTGTAACTAATTCAACAATTCATAGCATAAACACACGTCAAAATATCACTTTCATACTCCATCTGCAAGTCTACAGTGCTACCAAAAAGGAGTGCGTTATATGGCAATACAAATTTTTAATAACCTCCCTATCGATATAAAAAATGAAACTCAAAACATAAGATTATTTAGGGCCAAATTAAAGAAGTACCTAATTTCTCACGCCTTCTATTCTGTAGGTGAATTCATGACATTCAATAACACTTCATGAAATTGATACAAAAATTTTGTATTGTACTAGTAAACTATATTGCAAATCTCGTCTGTATATATTTCATCTAGGCTGTGACTATAAATTAAGACTTTATAACAGTATTAAGTTTTTTGACTTGTTCCATATTCTAGCTATAAGCCAGGGATGTCAAAGAGCCTTTACTGCGTGCTCTCAAGAACCCGCACAACATTTCCTTAAGAGCGATGATTGCACTTTATCTTGCTGAAAAGTGAATCTTTTTGGATTTGTATTGCTTGTACAAGGACATCATTTTATTTTTACTTCAATTTTTATTGTACCCGAGTTTTTTAATGTACTTCACTCCCACCCCTTCTACTAATGAAGTTCAACCGCCCTCCACACAGAACCAAGACCGCATATAGAGTCATAGTAGCCTTACGTTCATAGTAAACAGTACGTTCCAAAAATATGTTCGCGTTTTCCAGTGACGAAAGAGCTTTCAATATTGAATTATTTTCGCACAGGTATTGTCGTCCATTTGCCTACGTCGTATACCGGTTTCCCTCACCAGCTTTTATTCGCCAGCTAGTGGCTCATTTCTGAGAACATTAATTTCTGTTAGGAATTGGACGTCTACGTAATATTATACAACTGTTTAAAATAACTTAAATAAAAAGGCCTCGTTAAGTAATTAACTGTCACGTGATTTCCTCCCTTTCTACGACCCTACGACATAACTACTTGGACGGACAGTAGATATTATGTCTGAGTAATTTTATCTTTTCGGATCGGGCAGAAGTGAAGATTGAATTTACAATACGTAAGATACTCTTTTATAGAGTAGGTACAGAATTATTTCAACATGAGTTACTAGTACGAAGAACGAAACAGGTAATTGGAATTAGGTACAATAGTCTAATAGTGCGATAATATGCACATTAGAACTGAAGGCTGTATCGAAATGAACGGCCAGCATTTAAAAAAATGTGTTTTAATATCCATATTATGATTATTTTTCAATTTAACTTCATTCTCTATATTGTACGCTAATGTGCTGTAGACAGTATAATATACACTGCATAATGAATACGTCCACATGGACAGCTCAGTTCGTGAGTAAAAACACTCAGTGTTAATACTGTACTGTATTTTAATTAAACAAAAACCTAATGAAAATGATCAAACTCACAAGCGCAATATTTCCTAGTTTAAGTAAATGGATGAACTACTTTTCTTCCCTCCTATACCTAGTAAAGTTATTTGTTTGTAAGCTTATTTTACGCCAGTATCATCGAACTCCAGTGGTGGAAGGGGGCAACAAACGGCGTTGATCCAGAGGTATAGGCAAGTTAATATTAAAAATGATAGTAAAAATAAAATGATGTCCCTGTAGTATGAGCACGTAATACAGGCGATTTAACATCCCTGCTGTAAGCAATGTATGAATACCATGGAATGTTAATAAATACAATACAACTAGTATACGAGACTACACACTTCTTATCCAAGTGACCCTGGCAATAGAGGAGAGTTCATCTTCAGTCCTTGGAACTGGGTGTTTGTCTTGTGGTGTTCTGTATTGTCTCAGAGGTGGTCCTGATCATATGATCAGGGAGGTTCGAAATGTGAGTTTGTCTTCACTGTCGTTCCAAAGATAGACTATAAAGGCTGGTTCACAATAAACCGGGAACGGAAACGATAACGAGAACAAGAACGGAAATAAGGTTAAAATAAATGTATTTAAATGTGAGCATTCACAATAGGTAATTGTGAATGCTCACATTTGAATACATTTTAACAATATTTCCATTCTCGTTCTCGTTGTCGTTTCCATTCCCGGTTTATTGTGAACCAGCCCTAATGCCTCTACCAGGGACTGGAAACAGCCACTCTGAGAGAGCTCAGTTTCTTCCGCTACAGTTGCTGTTGTGCGTAGATACTCATGCTGACTGCTCTGTTTACAATAAGAGTTTCCCACCCGTGGCCTATACTGTATCCTCCTCTACACCGCATTGCATTGTCAGTGTATTGAAAGGGAGGGAGGAGGCGAAAAAGAAAGAACGAAATAAATAAAAAAAGAAAAAAAAAACGAAAGAACGAAAAGGTAATTATTTACTTTAGCTGACGGCGCGTTCTCTCAACAAAATTTATTTCAGATTCCTTGATTTGACTTGGGAAATACGTACAAACGACTAACATTGAGCGGAAAGCAATAATAAATAACTCTAACCTTGCCAGAGTCCTCGGTCTCCTGTCACTTACCTGATCCACCATCTAACCCACTCTAACCTTGTCATGTCCCCTCATCTAACCTAACTTAACCTTTAACTCGCAATATCACCTACACTGTTCAACATCTACTTGGAGGATTGTGAGGAATTGGGGCGGGTGATAGTAGGAGGAGGAAGAAGAATAAAGTGCATAAGATTTGCTAATAATATGACGTTGTAAACAGAAGAGGAGACGATACTAAGGGATGCTACTGGAGCTAAATGACAGCTGTGAGCAGTATGGAATGAAGATAAATGCAAACAAGACAAAGACCATTGTTATCGGAAGAAAAATAGAGAAAGTAAACGTGCGAATTCGAAATGAGGCAGTGGAACAAGTGAACAGCTTCAAATACTTGGGTGTACTATAAGCAGTAACATGACCTGCTGCCAGGAAGTCGAAAGCAGAATAGCAATGAGCGTATTCCGAATCTCAGCGCTGAGCAATCTGATGGCATCACGGTGTTCCGAATTTCACCGATGAAGTCACTGCACCGGTGCCATCAGCTTGCAGGGGTGGTGGCAGTCTCCATCAGCCGCCATCAGTGAATCTGATTGGTTCTTGTACAGGGCGGGAATTAGCAGACGAATGACATCGTGCACTGTTGTGTCATGGCGGTGTGTTCTGTTGTATTGTTTGTAATGAGAACAACGCAAAAACAATATGTTAATGGCTTATGAGCGAACATGTCAACGGACCAGTTATTACTACCGGTTCAAGAAATAAATTGTTTATGCTCTCTTTTCTTTGAACAAGATGGCAGTACGGAAATTTCGCAAAATTTTGCTAGCGTAGCACAGACAACAACTTATACAGTCGCCATGACAGCCATTGAACCTTCCAGCAGTTTTGTTCCTATTTCGCTGCAGCGTGACGTCATTGATGTCCACCGGTCCGGTGAGATTCGGAATACGCTGAATGGACAAGGAAGCTTTTAATAGAAAAAGAAGCTGTTCCGCGGACCACTAGAAAAAGAACCAAGGAAGAGACTAGTGAAGTGCTTTGTGTGGAGTGTGGCATTGTGCGGGGTAGAAACATGGGCATTACGACGAAGTGAAGAGAAGTGAATAGAAGCATTTTAAATGTGGATATGGAGAAGGATGAAGCGTGTGAAATGGACAGAGTAAGAAACGAAGTGAGTTGAAAATATTGGATGAAAAAGGAAACTGATCAGAAAGAGGAAAAGGAATTGCTTGGGTCACCGGCTGAGATGAAACTGGCTATGAAGGATAGACTGGAAGGAGTGGTGAACGGGAGAAGAGTTCGGAGCAGATGTCAGATGATAGACATTAAGTTATATGGAGCATATGCGGAGACTAAGAGGAAGGCAGAAAATAGGAACTATTTGAGAATGCTGGGTTTGCAGTAAAAGACCTGCTCTTGGGCAGAAAACATTGAATGAATGAATGCTGATGGAGGGTAAAACAGAATGCAACACGATATCCACAATCAGACACTAACACTAATGTATCCGCCTCCATGATAGCACAAGAGAAAATGACAGAACTGCTCATTAATACAACACAACTCTTTGCATACAAGACACATTAAAACAAACGCACCAACCTCAGCCGTCGCCTGTCAACTATACAGCGCGTGTATGTGTACTGACACCGGTTCAGCGCTAGTTTGGAGAAGGTGAATTAGTGAAGGAGCTATTGTAGTGACTATCTTGAGTCAATCTAAACAGCACATTCGAATTTCTTCCTACAACCGGATTTCTTAACAGTATTGTGTTAGTCGTAGTGACGTAAAATAAATCGAAGTCTTAAAAAAATTTGTACGCGATAAAAAAAATTAGGTGCCACAAACATTTTTAGTGGTCATGGCTACCTGGTTCCAGTCCCTGGTAGAGGCATTAGGGCTGGTTCACAATAAACCGGGAATGGAAACGACAACGAGAACGAGAATGGAAATATTGTTAAAATGTATTCAAATGTGAGCATTCACAATTACCTATTGTGAATGCTCACATTTAAATACATTTATTTTAACCTTATTTCCGTTCTCGTTCTCGTTGTCGTTTCCGTTCCCGGTTTATTGTGAACCAGCCTTTATAGTCTATCTTTGGAACGACAGTGAAGACAAACTCACATTTCGAACCTCCCTGATCATATGATTTTTACAATAAGTAAAACGTATCTAGATACTTTAATTAGATTTAAAGATTGGAATTGATAATTAAAAAAAAATATATGAATACATACTTAGAATAAAACAAATTATATATTGACTGAGCCACCGGCCTACAGATCTGAAGCTGCGCTCGGGCGCGGGTTCGATTCCTGTTTGGGCTGATTATCTGGTTGGGTTTTTTCCGAGGTTTTCCTCAACCGTAAGGTGAATACCAGGTAATCTGTGGGGAATCCTCGGCCTCATCTCGCCAAATACCATCTCGCTATCACCAATCCCATCGAAGCTAAATAAACTCGTAGTTGATACAGCGTCGTTAAATAACCAACTATATATATATATATATATATATATATATTGACTGTGTACTTTACAAATCTCTACACATTACAATGAATGATTGTAAACATTTTAAATCTTTCAAAAGAAAAATGTCCCCTTCTTCCTCATAATAGTGTATTATACATTAAGGAAGAGAAACATATGATTTCTTCCGAGGTACATGATTGTATAAAAATGTACCGAGGGAAAAATTGTGTTTCGATTCTTCTATTATTTTTTCGAGGACCGGCAGTAAATTGCCGCATTTTATTTCTGAAATTCTTATTACTGAAAAGCTCGCTGGAGCTATTTCATTGCGCAGATGCATAGTAAATGTCGTACAGGATAGCCATGTTTCATTGTTACGATATATTCGGGGAGCGAAACTTGCTGCCCGATGGGAGAGAGGCAAGTGGTTTCAGATTAACTCTAGAGTTCCTCTACTGGTACAATAGAAGGCGGCGTGGGTCCTGTCCCGTTTAACTACTGTGCCTTAGTTGTTCGCTGTTTACTTGCTTTGTGTTGCAGTAGACGAATAACATTTTTAATTGGTTATTTTACGATTCTTTATCAACTGCCTGGCCCGCTTAGTCATGGCCCGCTCATGGAATTCGCTGCCGCTGGAAATCAGGGGTAGTCTTAATCCTCAGTTGTTTAAAATTAGGTTGTTTAGAAATATGTTAAATGCACAGAATTAGTTTTTTGGTATAATTTTTATTTATTATTATTATTAGGCCTATTATTATTATTATTATTATTATTATTATTATTTTACACAGTCATTGCTTTATTTTTCCATTAACACTAATATCTAGGTAATTGTCATTGTCTCAATGTAACACGTGCTGTGCTGATCATACTAATTGTACTATTCCTTTAGTTGTGAGATTATATTCATATGTATTAATTCTTTTTTTTTTAAGTTAATACTTGTATACTAGAATGTATTTTCCTGTCTGTGATTATGTATTCAGTCTCTTTTTTATTATATATATTTTTTGTTATTATTATTTTAAAGTTAATACTGATTGTGTATATGTATTCAATCTCTCTTTTGTACTTTATTATGTTTATTATTATTTTTAAGCTAATAATTGTATACCGGTATGTATTTTTCTATATGTGATTTGATTCTGGTTGAGTGGAAGAGAAGGCCTGATGGCCTTAACTCTGCCAGGGAAAATAAAATTATTATTATTATTATTATTATTATTATTATTATTATTAACTGCGACGAGTACTTTACATCATGGACTGGAGACCACAGAATTCCCTATTAATTTCGAAAAACATCGTGATAAAAACGTTATATTTCGAGTTTTATCGCTAATTAGTTGTAGGGTAATCGCAGTAATTTCGTATAAATTGGAAAGAGATTTTTACGTGAAGAAATTATCCTATATTACGCAACAGGCGTCAAAATAATGATAAAAAATGTTTCATGTATTAATTTACTCAACAGATGCACAAGAAACCCAGACACATTTCAATACAGCAGGTGTAAATTCAAGAGCTCGTAATGCCTCAATCACGTCAACTTTAACATTGAAAGTGTTGGATGATTGTTTCAAAACTATTTCTTTTAAAGTAAGAAATCCTACACTGCAATCAGTACTTTTTATATCCTTGAAATAACCCATTGTTTTAGCCCTTTCAGTGAGTGGATTAACATTATCAACATTTATCTGCACAATATTTGCTGGGTTGAATAAGTCATTTAAATTTACAGAAAATGGATATGAATCATGTTACTCGTATTTTTCAATTCTCTGAATCACTAGTTTACTGACATCCTTAAATAATTCTTGTATTTCAGTCTTGAAGTCCAAAATTAAATGGTTAATTAATTTGCCTACCGACTCCGCTACATTATTAGAAATTACTACCGGAATTTTCATTCTACGCTTCATGTCATTATGTGGAAATCTGTGGTCTCTACTCTCCATCGCTGACCATGACTACTCGTGCGCAAGTAAACAAACCCGTACCTATAGTCAATGAACAGAAAACCTGTTTCATCTGGCAACAAGTTTCGCGCCCTGGTTATAGTTCTCTCCTTTACAGAGAGAAACACTACTCTCTCTTCCTACGGAGAAAATGCTATATTTCTCTCCCGATTTTGGTAACCTAGAAACCGAAATTTAGTCCTACTCCCGGTTGTGGAAAAGAAAATATATTTTCTTCTTTCCTCATTAAATGCTCGCTACCAAATTCTTCTTTTAAAGAACAGATCTCCACACGTCTAGCTTTGTTTTGTTTTCGCATGTTCACTGAACAGCAGAGCTGAACTGTGTAAGTCATTAATAACTCAATCGAGCCACTGCAGATTTCCCCTTAACTCCCCACTCCACCTTCCCCTGCTGAGACGAGTAGACAGGTAGGTAAGCACTGTTCAGTGACGGATTGTATAAGGTAACCATCGTAACTTTTACGAACTTACGGCTCTCCTTGATCGCCTGAAATCCATCACTGATGCACCGTGCCTACTGTGCGTTTGTTTATAAGGCAGTGCGGAAAGGACATGAGCAGGGGTTTTAGAGTTCTGTTCAACTTCCCCGTTGTGCTCAGGCAGCAGAGCTATACTCCATAAATGCCTACGCTGTTGTGGTTTGCTTGGCTACTCCAGGTGTCTAAACGCAGGACTCTAGGAATAACCATGTTTCGCCAAATTATTGATGCACAGTCATAAAAAAAGTTTTGTCGCACAGACACTTTATAATTCCCAGAAAGGAGGCAATGCGCATGATCAGAGGATGAGCGACCTGGTTCACAAGAGAAGGACTAGTTGAGGTAATAAAATTTGTTTTGATTATTAGAGGAAAAAAAATTTGCTCCCGCGCCGGGGATCGAACCCGAGTTCTTGGTTCTACGGACCAATTGCTCTAACCACTGAGCTACGCCGAAGTTCAATCCACAGTACCGGATCTAATCCCTCTCCTCTAGTGTTTTTCCCTTTATGGCCTGACTCCAAGCTCGACATATATGTTGACATATATTAAGTCAACTGCTATTATACAAGGGGCGCACTCAATTGAGTGACTTGGTGGCCGGGATTCCACAGTAATATGCACTGTTGGGCGAAGAATCTACATAAAGATTAATTTTTGGTCCCACAAAATGTCGAACTTGGAGTCAGGCCACAAAGGGGAAAAACACTAGAGAGGGATTCGATCCGGTGCGGTGGATTGAACTTCGGAGTAGCTCAGTATTTAGAGCACTTGGTACGTAGAACCAAGGACCCGGATTCGATCCCCGGCGCCGGAGCGAATTTTTCTCCTCTAATAATCATTGTTACCATAACAGGTATATTTTGTAGAACCAAAAATTAACCTTTACGTAAAATGTATTTTGTTCTGTTGTATGTCTGATCAGGCTCACTGCCTCCTTTCTCGGACTTCTGAAGTATCTGTGGAACAAAACTTGTCGAAGACTGTACGTAGCTATCCAAGCTGATAGAAATTTAATAAAAGAGGAAGCTGAAAAACTGCTGAAGTATGTTGATCTTGAAATAACTTGCAACATAAGGGACTAATGGCAGGTTTTTCCAAGTATAGTTAGAAAATGTAACGACTGTTAAACTCTAAACAGTTTGTTAATTAATAAAATTGTATGCTTTCAACACCAGTTTGGTTTAACAGATTGTCAACAGTTTGTTAATTTTAAATGTAGGATTTCCGCCAGTTAACTCGTTTAACAGTTAGTTAAATATGGCCGATGTCTCCACAGCTGTCGCGAAATTAATATTTTGTGTCTCTCTGTAGGGAATGTTTAGCATATGACTGGTAATACAACGTTTAAAAAATACTTTGGACTGTTTAAATACATCAGTGTTATTTTATTTCTTTCGTATTTCGTATCCATAATACCAATGAGGAAATATAACTTCACTTTGTAATTATTATTCAGCACGTCACATACAACTTTCATTTGTCAACTCCTTGTTTATGGAACGTGGCCTACTATAACAAGTTGTCATTTTATGTAAGTTTCAGGATTCACTCTATAATATAGAATTTAAAGATTAATTTTAGCCAATCAAAAATTGTCTTACATGTGCAGAATCATTACCAACTGCTGTTGAGTAGTTAAAATAGTGCTAACAGACGTTATAGTTAAGTGTTGGTTATCTTAAAGAAAATTATGTTGAACAAATGGAAAATACATTAACAAAGCGTTAAAAATAAACAGACTGTTAATTTAACATTCGTTAAGGAAAACTAAACATTACTTGGACAAACTGGCCATAAGTGTAACGTACTTCCATTTCACTGTTCAGTGGTACTGTACAAGATTGTACGTATTATATGAAGACGTTCTCTGAAGTCTTAACATCTTTCTACCATTCCTGCAGCACTAACCTTGAAAGTATTATAGATTACTATTTCAAACACTACTTACGTTATTCATAAGACGCTTGGCCAGTACATCTAATTCTATTTTATAACTATAGGAATATGGCTCATTCCAGCTTACAGTTGTATAAAGATAATTCCGATGCTAAATATACTTCCTGTATCAATTTTAGTATGTTATTTTACGACGCTTTATCAACAGCTTAGGTTATTTAGCGTCTGAATGAGATGAAGGTGTTAATGCCGGTAAAATGAGTCCGGGGTCCAGCACCGAAAGTTACCCAGCATTTCCTCATATTGGGTTGAGGGAAAACCCCGAAAAAAACCTCAACCAGGTAACTTGCCCCGACCGGGAATCGAACCCGGGCCACCTGGTTTCGCGGCCAGACCTGCTGACCGTTCCTGTATCAACAGACCCAAATTTTAGAGGAGCCTCAATATAATATGATCTTTAAAAATTTGTACACATTACGCGCAAATTAATTCAAGATCTTAAATTTGATTTTGTGTAGAAAGCGTGTCAATTACTTTGGGTATTTAAGAATGGCTACTGCTTTCGTGGCTGAAAATAAGGTTAAATGTACGTGGAATATTATGTGAGTTATAATATTTCATTCTCCTCATAACATAATGTAAACAAAGTAATATTTGAACTACGTACGTAATGGAGAGAGAAGACAGAACTGTACTCACCACGTCACGCCGCACCGCACCAGGCCAGCAGAAGCACAGCAACTGCAGGCCTCCCTACTTACAGAGTGGCAATACCGAATTCATTTAAAGAGGAGGGGCGGGGGAGAAGATAAGCGTATCGAAAACAACTGTTGTAATATTCTACAACTGCAGGCAGTCAGTTCCAGTACAGAACGGTACGAAACTAGCAAGTCCGTCCGCTGTACTACTAAATACTACTCGAGGCGAGAATGAAGGATTCTGAGCATAATTATTAATAATTCATTCAAATAAAAATACGCACGCAAGCACGCACACATACAATGGCTCCCGGAAGAGCGTTGTTCGTATTCGGGAGTCAGTAGAAGTAAACATTTACGAAGACTACAAAAATCAATGATTTTCTCTTTAAAAAACAAAAACAAAAACAAAAAAAAAAACAAAAAAACAAAAACAAGATGTAGTAAAGACAAAATGTAGAGGCATCTAGTAATTATTAATAATGATTAGTAAAGAATAAAAATAATATCGTCCCTGCGTCTCCAAAATCCGCTATGTGCATTTAAGGAGATTTTTTTCAGGAGGAATAAAGAGGCATCACTTGATTTTCAAAGCTACTTGCGGTATAGTTTCATCATCACATGAAAAATGTCCATAGCGGAATTTGGAGGCGCTGTGACGATCAGTAGCGGCTGATGGTCAAAATAATGAGTGTGCTACAATTCCTATATTGGCCTACTGTATACACTTATATGTATTTATCTTAATTTGAGACTCGCCTAGTGACGAAATATGGAGTTCCTTCCTACTGCAGAACCTGTCAATTACCCTGGTGTTAAACCCTTCATCTTGGACATCATACTCTTTTCTATTGACAGTGTTGCAAGAGCAGTGAGACGATCCTGGGACATAGTGTTCCTTAAAAACGTTTTTATGCGTTTCAAGCAAGAAAAACATCTTTCTGGCTCAGCAGTGGCCATTGGTGTTGTAACCAAAATATTTAACACCTTCGTTACTTCACAGAATGGATCCTGTGAATTGTTGGAGACTAGGTATTGTAACAATTGAACAGCCATCTATATTTCGGAAGGCAGGTGTTCCGTATAAAACTCAAAGTTGTGTCTTTAACACTCTTTTGTTCAGTACAGTATAGCTGTTGACAGCAACTTCAAGTTCGCGTTCAGGAAAATTAGGCTATGCGAAAAATTGCCAGAAAATTTTCTGTTTTACAATTTTGTTGCGTCTAGATAGCTTAAAGACTGGAAACGGTGAGTAGTTTTCTGAATTATACGGTCACATACTTCCTTGGCTTCAGTTTTCTGGGATTCCATTCTCCGTCGCTTGCTGACTGGTTCAGGAGGAACCTCAAAAACCAGGTAGACGGCAGCAGCAGTCGGACACTTGAATTACCAAATAGACCTACATTGTAAATAGTTCCGAGTTCTTCCACAAACAAGCATTCTTTCGTTACGCTTTACTTTTGCAATCTCCAAGCTGTGTTGTGCTGAAACTGACTACAGCACCATGGATAAATATATAATTTATCCATGACAGCACTTCCCCGCGTAAAAATAGCCAATCAGGGCAGTGATTTCAGCTTCGCACATGCGCATTAATTGTCTACATTCTCATGTAGAGTTTTGAGTAGCACATTGTACCACATGAGGCACCAAAGAGCTAAGAGCGAAGAACTAAACACTCTATAACGCGTCATGAACATAATCACGGGAAATTGTCAAATGGCAGATCAGATACTATGGTGGTATTGCAAATACATTATTTGAGCAAAAATTATCATTGTGCTGTAGCACTGTAACACATAAGGACGGGCCGCCCCTGGTGACGACATACAAAATGCGGAGAAAACAAAATATGGAACTATTTAGTAGTTATTAATAACTGTAATTAGCAGATAATAAAAAAGTAAAAGCATTTAGTGATTATTAGTTATAATTAGTTGTTGTTCGTTGTTTAGTTAACTGTACGAAGACAGATCTGAACCTCTCAAGTCATATCAAGAAGGTACCACTTATGAGGAAACTAGGCCAGGAGATAATGGGGAAGGATGGCCAGTTCCTTTCCCCCCCTCCATTGCATACATTGTCGACTAGCTACATATTACACTAATCAGACTTCAGATGCATACAAACAATTGTTCTTCCTCTGACACATATCGTCAAGTGAGATGTTCTGCTTGATAATGGATGTACATATCAGCCGGAACCTCAATCAGAGGACATTATAATTAGTAAAGATAACTAAATATAGTAAAAACAAAGTAGAGCCATTTAATAATAATTAATAATATAATAAGTAAAGAATACACATAAAAATGAATTAGAGAAACATTCTATAAAAATCAGTAAGGCCTACTTGTTTCTTTCTAATCATTTTGCAAATATAAAAGAATCTTCGTACTGTGATAAAATATAACACATTACGATACAAGATTGGGAAGTTGGTAGTGGTGGTTTGCCTGGCAGAGTTACGCCATAAGGCCTTCTACTCTACTCAACCATGTTTGAATATTTTTTTTTTTATTTTAGTAGGTTATTTTACGGCGCTTTATCAACATCTTAGGTTATTTAGCGTCTGAATGAGGTGCTGATAATGCCGGTGAAATGAGTCCGGGGTCCAGCACCGAAAGTTACCCAGCATTTGCTCATATTGGGTTGAGGGAAAATCCCGGAAAAGAACCTCAACCAGGTAACTTGTTCCGACCGGGAATCGAACACGGGCCACCTGGTTTCGCGGCCAGACGCGCTAACCGAGGTATGAATAATATACATGAAATAGTACATAATTATGTAATATAATACAAAACAACACAAAATAAGATACTTTAGAGTTTACATAAAATATAATAGAAAATTACAAATAGTAAAGATCAGTTAGATAATATAAGGAGAATGTAAAATAAAGTAGAAAATTACATATAATCAAAATCAGTTACATAGCATAAGGGGAATATACAATTTACAAGACATATACTGCTCGATATAAACTCGATGTGGGTTACAAGACATAAAAAGTTGAATAGCAAATACAGGGTGATTCGCTGACTATGTTACAAACTTTTAAGAATGATAGAGGAGACATTTATGAACAATTTTCATATAGGAACCTAGGTATGTCCGGAAAGGTTTCGTTTGGTAGTAAAAAGCCAAGATATGTTAGTCAATATAACCAGCCAGATTCGAACTGAAGACCAACCTTTTGAAGTTTGGTTGTAGACGACTGGTTCCTGCATACGTTGGTGATTTCTCATAAACATGGTATAAGCTAGCTGGCATCGTAAATGATATTTTGACTGATTAAACCTTGAAACTTGTTAATATGCATTTAATTTATGGAAGAGCAAAGGGAAATGGAAATGTGCAAGGTTTCAACAGTCAAAATATAATTTACTATGTCGACTATCTTATATCATGTTTATGAGAAATCACCAACGTTTGCAGGAACAGGTCGTCTGCAACCATACTTCAAAAGAATGACCTGAGTTCGATTCTAGCTTGCTACACTGACTAACATATCTACGCTTGTAACTACGAAACGGAACGTTTCCGGACAAAGGTTCCTATATGAAAGTTGTTCATATTGATGACCTCTATCATCCCTAAAATTTTGTAACATAGTGACTTAATCACCCTGTATAGCATAGGTACAGATACAAACGATTAAATAAACTATCAAGATAATAAAAATAAAAGATGTGCGTTTTACAAACGTGTACTGTACAACATTTTCTGCACGATCCTATTTTTAAAATTGCAAATATAATATACAGTATTCAGTATTTCAAATTTAGAGCAATATTATTCCAAAGCTTTCGCAAAACTATACTGTAATGGTAACTAAGTAACAATAAATGCACTGTAATGGGTCAATTTCAGTATAGTTTTATGTTATGAAGAATGATTTCCCTAGCAACAAGTTTCTGTGTGGGAATTCTAACTTTTAAAGCCTAACAACAATAGCTGTAAATACAACAAGAAACACGATCGTGCAGAAATTACTATTATGGTACAATTTACGTTTTAATTGGCATGGCAATATCTTACGGCACAAGTGCAATAATGTGGCATACGATTTTGACTATAGACCTAAAGACTTTTATGCATCAGCATTACAAACAAGGTACTGAATTCTGTCTTACAGACGCCCTATATTGGCTATATTTGTAAGTGTTCGCAACCAGCCAACGAGTTTAGGACAATTAGTGTTTAAAGTAGGGCAGTGTGCGCTATTCTGCAACACATGAAGTTTTTTTAGAAGCAATATGCATACCACAACTGGTGCCACAAAGTTGTTTGAGAATAGGGACGTCAATGTTTCGCCGGTAGCTCGGTATTGGAGCCCGAGCTTATTTCGCGAATTTGGGTTCGATCCTCAGCGCTTCATTTCAGTCCATGTTATAAATGTTTCAAGATAATGTGTAAAGTTTGATGAAATAGGATGGATATGTTTTGACAGACTACTGCTTTCGTGTGTACCGTTGCTTGACTGAAACAATCTATGGACGGTATTTTCTGTCATCCCAGAGTGTTTCCAACGCTACAAGAAGCGTCTTGCTTCGAGACTTGCTAGCATACTTGCCAATCGGAGCCGCGTTAAGTGGCGTTCCTCTGGCATTTGGAAATGTGTGTGATATCTGGTGGCCGTTATAGGCCTGCCCGAATCACAATCCTTCAGGGTAGGGGTAAAGTATCCAATCTATGTAAATAGTAATTGCACAAGAGCTTTCATTCTCCGCCGTACACACTCACTCATTCACTCACAAAATGTACAGTAAAAAAAAGCTTTGTCGCAAAGATACTTTAAAAGTCCCAAAAAGGAGGCATTGCGCATGATCAGAGGCTGGGTCACAAGAGAAGGACTATGGTCCGTTTCAGGAATCTGTGGAGTAGAAAGACTAAACAAGACCTCTGCGCAAATGATATGTGGGAGGGCTAGAACCAATGACTGCTCTGGGGGGAGGCATTGCTTGAACGAAGCGAGCAATCGCTTGTAGGAGGGGATTTTTCTATCTGAACTCTACTCTACTTTCTACAGGGACATCATTTTATTTTTACTAACATTTTTAATATTAACTTGGCTATACCTTTCTATCAACGCCGTTTGCTACCCCCTTCCACGACTGGAGTTCGATGATACTGGCGTAATATACAAACAAATCACTTTACTAGGTATAGGAGGGAAGAAAAGTAGTTCATCCATTTACGTAAACTAGAAAATATCGCGCTTTTGAGTTTGATCATTTTCATTAGGTTTTTGTTTAATCAAAATACAGTATAGTATTAAAAATGAGTGCTTTTATCACGAACTGAGCTGTCCATGTGGACGTATTCCTTATGCAGTGTATATTATACTGTCTACAGCACGTTAGCGTACAATACATATTATAAAGTTAAATTGAAAAATAATCATAATATGGATAGGCCTATTTAAACACATTTTTTTTAATGGTGGCCGTTCATTTCGATATAGGCTTCAGTTCTAATGTGCATATCATCGCACTATAGACCATTATATCTAATCCCAATTACCAGTTTCGTCCTTCGTAACTAGTAACTCATGTTGAAATAATTCTGTACCTACTCTATAAAAGAGTACCTTACGTACTGTAAATTCAATCTTCACTTCTGCCCGATCCGAAAAGATAAAATTACTCAGACATAATATCTACTGTCCGTCAAAGTGGTTATATCGTAGGGTTGTAGAAAGGGAGGAAATCACGTGACAGTTAATTACTTAACGAGGCCCTTTTATTTAAGTTGTTTTAAACAGTTGTATAATATTACGTAGACGTCCAATTCCTAACAGAAATTAATGTTCTCACAAAAGAGCTAAGACGACAACCCAGCCACTAGCTGGCGAATAAAAGCAGATGGGGAAAACCGGGATATGATGCAGGCAAATGGACGACAGTACCTGTGGGAAAATGATTCAATATTGAAAGCTCTTTCGTCACTGGAAAACGCGAACATATTTTTGGAACGTACTGTTTACTATGACCGTAAAGCTACTATGAGTGTATATGCGGTCTTGGATCTGTGTGGAGGACGGTTGAACTTCATTAGTAGAAGGGGTGGGAGTGAAGTACATTCAAAAACTCAGGTACAATAAAAATTGAAGTAAAAATAAAATTATATCCCTGTACCATAAGCATCTTACCCCTTAGCGGCCTCGAGCTGATGCTGCCTGCAATACACTCCGGCACAGATAGACTCCGCCCCCATATGAGTGGAGTTACTCCACAGATTCCTGGGACTGACCATAGTTGAAGTAATAAAATTAATTTGTTTCGCTATAAGTTATGTCTGATCATGCGCATTGCCTCCTTTCTGGGACTTGTGAAGTATCTGTGCGACAAAACATTTTCTTAGACTGTACGTCGTGTCTTTGCGAAATTTTTGTGAATACAACGCTATTGATTTCCACCCACTTCCATCACTATACGCCCTTTGACACGGAGAATGATTGCTCTCCTGTAGCGTGAATTTGTCCAAGATTAACGCGAGACTCAAACTGATAAATATAAGCATCGAGGTCCGAGAATGAAGTCAAGTCGTAGCAGCGACATACTGTATTTATTTGTCATGAAACGACATATTCCCTACAAAGCCTTTATAGCAGCGGTCATCAGCATACTGCACTCTCGGGCGCTCGTCTCTTACCCGCAGGTCTGTCACAGCACCAGCGAGCATCCGTGGCTGCTGGCGGGTATGCTGTCTCCCTATCTCTTCTGCACGAGGGTGCATATTTCGTTGCACCGCTTACCCGTTACCTATTTCAGCGAGTGCTGACGACCATTGTCTTATAGCTTAGCGATGGAGCTCTTTTTTCTCGTTACAAAAACTGAAAAATGTCTTGCAATGCAAATGGGTTCGTAATAATAATTGTATTATACAGTGTACTGTAAACGAATTATAACCTTACAGCTAACAAGGGTTAGTTAACCGCAGCTGAGATAGAGGTTACCGTCATGCGGACCGCAACGTAGCGATAAAAAAAATCCCTCTTCTGCATTCAAATCTCATTACGATTCATTATTGTTAAAGTATAAAAATAAAAATAAAACACATAGAATTTATTTAAGGACAATCAAACAGGCTTAGGATCCGGGACACTTTAGGAAGCAATATACGCACTACTTGACTATAAGCCTAGAGTTCCTTGGACATAGTAGACAGACATACTGCGAATGTAAACAACGACGTCAATGTGCTGCGTTATCTTCTGCTGTTAATAGTACAATCTGGTGACGGTGGAAAATGCAGTAGGATACATAGGGCTTGATATGTCACTGATGTAAGAGACGTATTTGCTTTAATATCAAACATCACTATTTATAATTAAACATTTTTACTACAAGTTAATTTAAATTAATAAAATACAATAAAATTGAAGAAAATATATAACAGTTGTATGAGCACTATGTCAAGAGATTTGTAAGGCGAAGGGGCATAGTGCTTATACAACTGTTATATATTTTCTTCAATTTGATTATATTTTATTAATTTTAATAAACGCTGTTATAAAATTGACCAAAAAGGTGTATTTTATCATTAATTTAAATTACTTATTGTCTTTAGGCTATATAAGGATACATTTTTAAGCAATGTGCTGCTGAAAATAGTTGAATTTTGACAAATTTGATCATTTTTTTTATTTTCGCGCTAAAAATGTACGGTTTCAAGAAAATGTCATCTCAATATCTTAATTATAAGTATAGGCCTACTTTCATATAATTGGTAGAATTTGTGTTAATGCACGCGTTATGTGTAACCATATCTTTAAATTAAATTATCTAAAAAAATAAATTTTATACGTTCACAGTGACAAGTATTCATTTTATTTCTCCGTGGTTAAAGCTAGAGTGATGAAACTTATTCATTAATATCTCTGTTGTGAAATGGAGCATTTTCTTGGCTGTATTCAGCATAGTTTTATTGCTAGAGAATTATACGTAAGGCAGTATTTTTAATAATGTTTGAATATTGAATATATATGCTATATAATTAAACAAAAGAACAAATTAGAGTAGGGCATTACTAACGCTCCATTGCACAATATGCAGCGTTACTTTTTTAAGAAAAAATAATAACTTTTTTTAGAAATAAGACTTTCACTAAGAACATTTAAAAGAAAACAAAATAAGTTAAAATTAAAAAAAAAAAAAGAGTTTATAAGAAAAGACTGAAATTTACAATGTTTGATTATGATCTTGATATGCATATTCAGTAAAAATTTTAAATCTCTAGCTAAAAGATTTTGGATTTTAGAAATTTTAGTAGAGCATCGCCTCACAAATCTTTATTATACAGAATATTTTTCTCAACTTCTCCCTTGGGGATAGCACACGAACAGTCGGTACATTATAGTTTTAACTACAACTTTATTTTGCAATAAGATTTTAAAGTTAAGACGTCAGCCGTGAAGGAGGCAACAAACATGTCATGCACTGAACTTTATCTCCATGAGCCCATAACTTACGTTTAAAGTGTAATTAAATAAGTTTGTTAACATTTAACAATGTCAGGTCTAACTTACTCTATAATAAATTTTCTTTCCAGTATGTCGTCTGTACAGAAAGTCGTACTGAAAGTCATGAGCAACCCATTGCTATAATTTCAATTTCAACAGTGTAACAAAAGAGACTATCTACAGACTATGTATTGACATGTTATGACGTCATTAGTTTCTAATACGTGACCACAGGCAATATTTGCAAGATGGCCGACAACGACGGTTCGTTTCGACAGCGTGCTGTCATTGAATTTACAGTTAAAGAGGAAATATCTGCTGCTAAAATTTATCTCAGACTTCAGCGAGCATGGGCACTGGCGCTGTTAGGAGATGAGTGAAACATTTCAAAGATGGGAACACGAGCATCCAAGATGATCCTCGTAGCGGTCGCCCTCGAACTGCCTCCACGGAACGCAACAAGGAAAGAGTTGATGCGTTCTGGGATGCATTTTGGTTGAATTTCTTGAGCCTGGACAGACCATAAATGCTGTCCGCTATATTCAGACAGTTTTGAAGCTCCGTTCTGCATTGCGCGAGAAACGACCTGGAAAAATCATCCCTGGTAGAGGGGCAGAGAATGTCTGATGGCCTAATCTCTACCAGGTTAAATAAATAAATACTAAATAAATAATAACGCGCGGCCTCACATTGCTCGTGTCACCATGGAGAAAATGAGGACATTGAGTGGGAAACCCTTCCGCATCCTCCATACAGTCCCGATTTGGCACCCTCAGACTACCATCGAATTTTCAAATTTACAGAATTGTCTCACATTGCTCGTGTCACCATGGAGACAATGAGGACATTGAGTGGGAAACCCTTCCGCATCCTCCATACAGTCCCGATTTGGCACCCTCAGACTACCATCGAATTTTCAAACTTACAGAACGGTGGGTAAAGTGTGTGCACAAAAATGGAGGCTATGCTGAAAAGTGACAGAAAAGTCTGTAGATTAAGATAGTGTACTCTGCTTTGTCTAAAAAATAAAAATTAAGATTTATAATAATGGGTTGCTCAAGACTTTCAGTGCGACCCTTGTATAATCCAGTAACAGCTCAACTATACACTGATTAATTAAATTCTACTCTGAATTCCACCCGGGATGGATTCTTGCGCATTCAGGCTTGCTTTGACTCAATGTGTGTCCTATATATGCGATGACTGTCCAAGTCTTGCAGATGGCATGAATGGCATTCGTGAATCCGATGCTGACAGGTGAGCTATCCTGCTTCAGCCCTGACAGTCGGGCCCCATTCTCAGGTGTTAAATGAATTGTGGGCGCAAGTTAAAATTATGCATTGGGTCACGTGTCGGCATTTTCCTTGCAAACTCTTCTCGAAACATCTCTATTACTTGGCAACTGAGATTAGTACGAGTTAACGAAACCGTTTTAACCTTATGTTACGCTAGAGATTACACGAACAAGTCTTTATTGGCATTTATACGCCTCTCTCACATCGACATCTGCTATTACCCAGTTGTCATCTTCAGTCGTGGTTCATAAGTCTTGTTCACTTATACATCACCCTTTAATATTTCAGTTTACGAATAATGCGTGACTACCGGATGTGACATCACTGCTTAGTATCTAAGCGGTAGTTGTAAATGTTGCTATCAACTTCCTTCCATTCAGCGGAACCCCATTTAAGCTATAGTGTAACCGTAGGACAATTCTTTGTTTTGCTATTGATATGATATGAGTCCAGATAAACCCTGAAGAATTCCTACTAACTAATGAAAACAATAAGGAACGGGAAAAGTGCAGGTGATAGTAAATTAAAACATTGTTACCTTAAGTTCTTTACAGAACAAGTTCAAAAAGTCCACCGTCAACTTCAATGCACTTCGCAGCTCTTTAGGCAGTTGCTGTGTCGCTGATCTGAGCTGATTCGGACATTCCTTTACTTGAGCACAAGCATGTAAAATGCGAGCGAGAAGTTCCTCCCTTGTTTCCACTTTGCGCTTGTACACTTCGTTCTTAAGCCAACCCCACACACAGTAATCCAATGGCGTAAGATCGGGTGACCTCGGTGGCCAAAAAATTACTCCAACGCGACCGATCCGACGTCCAGGATACGTTTAATTGATCCCACTACAACCTGATGTCGGTTTGGTTGCGTCCGCATGTGAGTGCTTATGAAGGACAGGAGACTGACGCCCGTGATTTTCAAACAGCTGTATGTTAGATATTGTTAAGAACAGAGCATATTTTTATATAAACTTTCTTCTTCAGATTCACCAATATTATCACCTCTGAAGGCATGTACCGTTCCTCCTGACTCATCCTATGTGTTTGGAATTCACCAAAATTATCCTCGGTGGGAGCGTGCAATTAACGTGAATATATTACTGTGTGTTGCAGTTCCTCGTGACATGGTGATAGTGGTACTGAGTCAGGGAGATTCGTACCATTCATCTTTGGCACAAGAGCTTAGAAACGACATCCAGGAGCAAGCTCTGCAAGCCAGTCAGGTGAGAAAAGATATTGACATCAGAATATTACGCTCTTACTTGAACTCCTAACTCCTCTTCGGAATTATCTACAGATTATAATTTTGTTGTTGAGGGTCCAGCAGAGGAACAGGCGATTACAAACAGTTGGTTACTGACTCAATATTTTTTTTCTTCAAAGTGACACACGTGAGATCATAAAGTACATAGCTACCACTTATTTCTTGAAAATGACGTCCTTTTTAAGTGACTACCGCTGAGATAGAAATGTGTTTCGTTAAGGCTATGCAGCTGTGAAAATTTCTAACTTATATTTTTACACCAATTAATCTGAAACTTTTACCACACATTTATTACAATGAGGACATTCAATACATACATTTTCACTTTGATATTCCAATTAGTTTACTTATAATACATTTTTGTAATTTTTTAATACTAAATTATAATTGTCTCAACTTTCAAAGTTTACATAATTTTTCTTTAAATTTATATTTAAGTTATTCCGGGTAGATGTATATATAATGTGACACATGCTTTTCATATTTTTCCTATTACTTTTTGAGAAATCTGTGGGGAACTGCTAGCAACTCAAATATTGAAATACTGCAGAGGTATCAGTCTAAAACTTTACGTTCCATTGTCACTGCACCATGGTATGTCCGTAATGATGTCATTCATCGTGACCTCAACATTTCAACTGTGAAAGAAGAAATCTCTAAATTCAGTAAAAAAATATCTGCACCGATTAAATCAACATCCCAATCATTATGAATTAAATTTGCTGGATAATAGTCACACAATAAGAAGACTTAAAAGGACCAATGCTCTTGACCTTCCATTCATTTTTAATACAGCTATTTGAAACATTGTTTTTTTTTTCTTTTGGAGTGTTGTCATGGGATAACATCTCCACTCATGTCATATTCTTTTATAATATTTACTTATTGTCTCTTGTAGACAGATTGTAAATGTAGCATGTGTTAAATAAAAAAAAAACTTTTTGAGAAAAAATATTTACCGTTCTAGTTGTTAATTTTTCAATTTTTTTGTAAAACTTATCATATCCTCAACACATGGTGATTTCAATACTTTCAATAACAGAAGGAAACATATGTGTCAGTTTACTTTACATGCTTTTGTGGACCTCTGTGCAAAATTTCACTGAGCTTGAAGAGAAATTCCACTCAATAGAGCATTTTGAATGTTACAAAATGTTGAAAATTGGAAAATGGAGAAAACGAGTGTCAAATTACAACATGTATAGACAGAAGATGTTTGTTAAAACTGCCCACCACCAAATGTTGGATCTTCTTCCTTCTTCTTTTGTTCCACTGCAGATATTTTGTTCAGTCTGAGTCTCGTTACGTGCTGACTTACGTGCCGCTTTGTTGGAGAACTCGCAGCGTTGAATTCGACACTTGTCTCTTGTCTGGCTTAATTTCATAGCACACTCAATTATGTCCAGACCAGTCAACCTTCCTTCACTGTTACACTTACTTCAGACCCCATACTGAATACACTAACTGTGAAGTAGCTGCTATGTCAATCTTTTTCAAGGATCCAAACACCTCTTCGGAAACCTTTTCCATACAAGACAAGCTTCGATAATTAGAATGAAGAAATATTTGTGTCATATGTTGCATTTCAACTTCGCGATACAGTGAAAAATGTGTGCACGAGATAATTGCACTAGTTTACGAAAATTGCAGCATCTCGCTTGAAAAAAAAATACCGACTTTCTAAAATATAATGTAATATTAAGTAAGCTTCATAAATGATACTGTGAAGTCCACATTACCTTTTAGTTTTTCTTCGTGCGATATCCTTCAAAGCATTCTTCAACACTGATCAACATCATAAATAGGGCAGAAAAAAAGTTTTCTTCTTTTTTTCCAATGTTTGGGACATAAAACACACTTTCTTTGCAGTCTAGCTTTATTTCCTCGATTTGTCTTTTATACTTTTACCAAACTATAGTCCCGTCGCTCTAATTTCTGGCAGCCAATCACGTTGCAGGTCGGCTACATTTAAACGTGTGCGTCTTGTGATTCGCTGATGAAGATGTAAAGCATTGCCTAAGGCTGGATAAATACTTAATATATAATCGCCCGCCATTTTGGCTCTTTCGTTGGCGTTCGCAGAAAGCACACGAGGACGTTATTTGCCGCTCAATTATTTGCTCAATTACAGTGCGTTTGATTTATTATCATAGGAGCTACGACATGATAATGTTTAACGGTGTGGCAAATAGATCCCTCGTCTGGTAGCTCGGCAACGAAAGAACAAAAATGGCGAACGATACTACCTACCTAGACTTTATAGAGCCTTGACTTCCTAAGACGTAAGCAAAGAGGAGGAGTCACGCCGGGAATAACAGCGTCGCGACTATAAAACCTAAACAAAGTAAACCTAACCTGTCACTGATTGTAGATCTTACTAAAACTCTCTTTCATTTTGCCTATATTTATTTAACTTAGTTTTTACTAGTTGAAACTAGTTTTGACGGATTTTGGGTTTTAACGGTAACATATATATCCTTCCTTCGTATACAGATCTATCACACACATTTTTCTTCTACATACCAGCGCGGCGAAATATGAACTGAATGGAAAGTAAAATTAGTTATAATGAAGAACAAAGTCTGTCAGAATGACAGCTGAGTGTCAGTTTAAAGGGCTGCAGCTCCAAGCAGATGCTGGTCCCTTTAAATTAGTCCTGAGGGGCTTTGAAGTGCCATAGGGCGAAAATAAGCACAGATTTAGAAAACTGAAACATTAGGCCTATTTTATTTTCTAGAGTTAAAAACAAAATTTCCATTCTTAATGGTCTTAACGGGAGAGCGAAATGTCTGACACTAGACGTCAGACGCCAAGTTTCTGTGTTAAGGCGACCAGTAGAGCATTGTCGCTACATTACAAGGGAATTGCACTAGAGCAGTGTACATGCAAGTTCTGTTCGCGTCAAGACGTGTCTTGGGTAGTGTCGGACACTGCTGCATGAATTTCCGGGAGATCGGGTATAAGTGTCCGACACTCGATATAGACCAAGTAGCGGAGATGGTTGCAACGGACTTGACACAAAGAAAATAAAACTGGACGCAGTTTGGACAAAAGAAGGAAATGTCAGTCTTAAATGTCAGCCTTCTTTACAAGACTGAAACCTAACCGGCTCTTTACAATGTTACCCAGAAGGATTATAGACACAGACCAAAAAAAGAACAGAATATTCAAAAGATTTGGCTTAGGAAAGTGGTCCGATACTGGATAAAATAAAAAGAAAATGGTAATCTCTGCACCCATGAAATGAGGTGCGAAAAACTAGTATCCTATCTGCTCTATCAAAGCTCTGGAACGTATTGTTCACAAATAACTAATGAACTACCTAATCGAACATCTCACTTGACGGATACCGATCAGAAATGGACATAAGCTTAGTAGGCCTACGACTTCAGCACTATTGAAAGTCAATGAGGATATACGTGAAGCTTCGGATCAACGTAAATTAACATTACTGACATTACTTGCAATAAAGCATTTGATAACGTATGACTTGAGGCTTTCCCGGCGTTTGATATAGAATAACTCTTCTCGGAACCCGAGAAGAGTTATTCTATAAGCATTTGATAAGTAAACACGGACCTTCTATTGTGTAATTTATTGTTATTTTTTTAACTTTCGAATCATATCTTCACGAACGTCAACAATGTGTCATTGCAAGCGGTTATTCTTCGAAGTCTGGACTTTCCCAGGGATCGGTGCTCGAACCTTTACTCTTCATAATTATATTAATGACGTGACTACAATGATAAAGCACTACAGATACCATAATATACTCGTACATGCTGACGACTTCAAAATTTATATGTATTTTCATCCTGACGAGACTGGTAAAGCAGTAATAAAATAAACGAAGACTTAAATTCGATATTACTGTGAGCGCACAAATTTGGATTAAGGTTAAATCCAGAGAAATCGTAATGGAACATAATCGTTTACGTATCACTCTTGATAGTAATACTATACCACACATAATATTAAATGGGATTATTGCTAAATACGGTGAACTAGTTAAAAACCTAGGCATTTTTATGGATAGTGACCTAAATTGTAACACTCAGGTAACCCATGCTTGCAAAAAAATTTTTCTCTGCTCCATTCCTTGTTTCATATGAAATAATTCCTACCACTTGTTAGTCTAAAAAAGAATCTTATTCAGACGCTTGTAATGCCCCATTTCGATTATTGTGATTCCTTGTTAATGAATGTAGCTGAGAGACTACAACGTGTTCATAATGCGTGCAAACGATCCCTCTGCAATACTCATAAATTTAACCATGTAACGCCTTCCCTCCAATTACTTTCATGGGTGCGTCTGAAGGAACGAAGAACAATACATTCACTGCCTCTTCTATTTAGAATTTTTACCTTCCTGAAGCCAAAATGCTCTTCTTCCAACTGTTCTTTCATCTTAGAATGTAAACATCGATTCAGTATTCGCAAGAGAATCTTCGCCGAGTGTGATAATCAGGTTGATAGTCCTGAACTCGTTACATTTCTTGGCATTATTTTTCTTCGGCATTGGAAGCAACACTGTCTCCGTAAAATCTTCAGGCCAGTCGCCTTTCTCATATATTTCGTTGCATAATGATAGAATTTCTTTCTTGTTTTCACCCAAGCATTTCACTGATTCAATGGGGATTCCATCAACTCCTGTTGCTTTACATTTTCCCATTTTCTTAAGCGATAGTTCAACTTCTTCCTTTAAAATAGAAAATCCTTTTTCATCTTTTGATACGGCTTCTTCATCTTCTATAGCCAAGTCATCTGGACGATTCCTTGTCTCATGTAACTCTTCTACATATTTCGTCCATCTGCTTAATAGTCCTTGTTTGTCTGTTATTTCATTTCCGATGTCGCCCTATATCAATTTCATGGATTTCCTTTTATTATTTGTAAATCCAAACATTTTACTTCGTGGTACATTAAATCATATACTCCTTTCCTCTCTAGATTCTCTATTTCTTCACATTTCTCTTTTATCCAGTCTTCCTTTGCTTTATCAATTTCTCTTCTTAGTTCGTTTTTTAGTTTCCTGTAGTTTCTTCTACCTCCTTCTGTGTTGATGTTTTCCACTTTCTCCTTTCCTCCATCTTCTCCAACATTTTCCCTGTGACCCAAGGTTTCTTAATTGTAATACCTTCTGTGTATCCTATTGTTTCTTCTGCTGTTGTCTGTAAACAGCATTTAAATGAGTCCAATACTCATTATTATTCTTAGGTGTGGATTCTAATGTGGTGGTTTCTCTTGAAAATTTTCTTCTTTCGTCTTCGTTAATGTTTTAATGAACAAAAATATAATATTATGAAAATACAAAAAGTAACAAATGAAAAACTTCATTTTTGTCGAACACAGAGATTTTTCTCTACTTCAAATATTATAATACAGTATTTACAACGTAACGCTTTAAAGTTTGAAGTGACTTTTGAATGATCTTATACTCTTAAATGAATACTTCTGCCCTTGTAATATCCAGAAGCCACTATATTATGCCCGTGAGGAATTTTTGTGCTGAATACTTGACAGTTCCTCTTTGTCTGCATAGGTTATCCCCATCGTTCATCTAACACATGAAGACTTTCCCCATCCTGGAGCCTGGACGGTGTTTCCTATTTTGTCCCGGTAAGTAGCATTTCACCTACTCTTTTCAATATTTATACTCGTATTAATATCATTCAAACATGAAAAAAAAAATGTTAGTTATGGCATGCAATATTGAATCAAGAAGCAAATTTTAATATTTCAGCTTGTGCTGACGATATGGTAATAATACATAAAATTTAAAATCTACAATTCCCCCTGTATCTCTTACATAAATAAAAATAACGGTCTCTACAAAAAGAAAGCAAGAGATTCGTAAAATCCAGTGAACTAACTTATATAAGCTCATAAGCCCTGAGCCCACCCAATAATTTGTCGTGTTATTATTATCATTATTATTTGTGAGATTTAGAGTAGGTCTAGTTATTTTAATTTATATCTAGTGTAAATGTTGGTGCAAGTGGTAGAATTCCCGTAATTGCGTGGAACGATTAAAAGCCATTCACATCATGATACTTGGTCTCATTTGCTGTTAAAATCGGCTAAGGTAATGCCTAGTCAACAAATAGTGTCACCATCATTGTATAAACATGTTCAAGTGAATTTTATTTTATTTTTTTTTATTTTATTGGGTTATTTTACGACGCTGTATCAACATCTAGGTTTGTTCAAGTGAATGATGCTAAATTGATGCCCATACTTCCGATCTACTAGTTTCTTTGATAACATATTTGATCTTGAACTGTTATTTGTTGCAGACTGTACGCACTGCACGGAGCCAACAGTTCTTGGATCATCTTCTGTGAAAGTCACACAAGATTCAACTTAAATCAGATGCTGGAGCTTTTCAATAACTTCAGTGCCAATGAGGTAATAGAACTATTTATGCAACAAGTGGATAATCTTGATGATTATGGCTTGAGTGAATAGTGATAATAGTGTCATAATAAGATTATCCACGAGTTGGATACAACACTTTATGGCATCTTACCATTATAAATTGTAGGAAATAAATTATGAAAGAAATTCGGGATCCATAGCTGACAGAGTCTTCATTTGTTCGTACCGATTAGTTGTGCCTGACATTGACAATGAATAAAGAGAAATGGATGACCTTGCAGGTTATGTTACAAATGTTCCTTTATTTTGTTAACATAGTGTCTCTGAAACACACAACTGTTTTATGTGATATTATAAAAGTGATACAAAATTGTTAAAGATAGGAAATAAATGATACGTTACCTTCTGTCCTGCATTTAATTTGTTACGTCGCGCGTTGAAACGGTAAGCAAGATAGCAAGCGTTCCGATATTACGTCATCGCGAATACGTCAGTTCTTTCATTGGCACGCGTGCTATAATAAGCCGATTACGCACGATATTGAATATAATAACAGCCAGTTTATAATGCTAGGATGGCATTTCTGGCTAGAGCTAAAATAAGGATGGTTTTCATCTCAAATTTCCTGGTAAGACAAAAATTGTGCTCTTGTGATCAAGTAATCAACTCTTCCGGAACTCGAATCCGCGCCTAACCGCAGCTTCGGAAAACCAGTCTACCTTACTACGCCAGTGACTCAGTCGCGTGTGGATGTTCACCTTTCAACAATAATGTTTGCGACATAATTTTCTTTGTAGTCGTCAGAAATGCTATTAATATGTGAAGTGTTCTGAAGATACGAGTAAATCTTGATGTGAAGTTATTTGTTGTTAGTTCGACACGGAGCAATAATTTAAATGTGAATGCTATAACCGGTATTCTATTTGTTCAAAGAATGTAACTAGTCTTGTTTCTTTCTTTGTCTTGTTTTACTTTCTAACTTACAAGCCAATGCGGTTTAATGGAGGACTGAACAATCTCACATTGCGGGCTCCCTGACCGTATGGTCAGCACGATATAGGGCAACCGCGGAAACATCTCAGGATAAGTATTCTACAAGACAAGGGACAAACAGCTAGCCCGTGAAATGAAGATAAATATCCGCCCACGTGGAAACTACGAACAGCTTGAGTGGGAAACACTAGCGTTATCCACTGAGCTACAGAGGCGGGCATTGTATAATGCATACATTTTATCTTTCCACGCTCACGGATGTAGAGCGGACGCGGCAGTGCACAGCGCAGCTGCACTCATGCGAGCGTGGAAAGATAAAAGTACGCACTGTATATAATTTTATTACTACAGTATATTCATTATTCAATTTAGTTTCCCCGATATTTAAATGTAGTATTTTAATAGTTTAGATATAATATTTATTTTATTCTGTTACAGGAAATGTTCATAGGTCATGCGCTACATGACAGAGAAGCCACAATCATCCACCATTTTGCCTTCTCAGATGATCCAGAGCGATTTAAATACCCTCACTTTGCATCAGGATTTGCCATGAGTCAAGCATTATTAAAGAAGTAAGTTAACAAAATTAGTAATGGTTTTCCTGTCAAAATAGAATTATTAGAATTATCTTCTGGTTCAGGCTTAGAAATCGTGGATGCATGCACCTCCCATTTATCCTGATATTTCCGGAACTGCAATACAATAGTTAATACGTACCATTTACACTAGCATACCTGTGTAAGAGTACATTTTCTGCTCTGGTCTTCTTGATGGACAGATACAGAAGTAAACTTAATTTTGAGGTAGACTTACGACCATTACAGCAGCGGTTACCAACCTGTGGTCCGCGAACCTCTACTAATTTGATGAAGGATCGGTGGAGCGGAGAAAAATTCTCTCCGGCACCGGGGTTCGAACTCGGGTTTACAGCTCTACGTGCTGACGCTCTCTCCACTAAGCTACACCGGATTCCAATTCCGATGCTGGATTGAATCCTCTCAGTTTAAGCTCCACCTCTTAGTTTCCCTTTAGTGGCCAACCCTCATGCACTGTGTCACAGATGTGTGACAGTGGCACAATGTGCAACATACTAATGTGCAAAGGTGCACTCATTACGAGTGACTAAGTGGCCGGGATCCGACGGAACAAGCGCCGTCTTGAATCACAAAGTGATTAATTACGCGTAACATATTACTATGATGTACCGAAGTACATATATTTCCGTTCAGGAATTCTGCGTTATCATATGACGAAGGATCGGTGGAGCGGAGAAAAATTATCTCCGGTACCGGGATTCGAACCATCCGAGAGCTGTATGGGGACGAGAGGTTTTATCTGCAACCAGATGGCGCCCCAGTCCACTACCATTGAGATGTCAGGGGTAACTGGATTAAACTCTACCCAGACGATGCTGTTGAGTACCCAGCACGGTCGCCAGACCTAACACCTCTCGATTTCTACCTATGGGGGACTCTAAAGAATGCTGTTTATCGGGAAAAGCCAGCTACACTGGATGCGCTACGAGAATAAATCGAAATGTCATATGCAGCTATAGTGGACACTTATAGAACGTAGTTCGTGGAGCATTTCGGCAGCATTGACAGTGTTTAGATGCTGATGGTGGACACTTCGAACACCTACATTAAGCTACAATTTCCCCAAAAACGAGAATAAAATTTTATCTCACTTTATTCCAAAGTTATTGTTGAACAAACAGTGTATACTCTGTATAATATTCAATGTCATTTGCATCAGCATACTTATGTAAGCATACAATTCCTGCTTTGGTTTTCTTGAAGAAAAATTATGGAAGTAAACTTAATGTGAAGTTAAGACTTGGAACTTCGAGTCTCTGCAATTGAGCCAGACTTCACAAAACTGACAGCTGCAAGACAACATGTACCATTCCATTGACAACCTTATAGTAATATTGGTTGCATTTTTACATCGAACACATGCTGTGACAATATGAGGGGCTCGGGCGTAAAATACGGTAACTGACATTTTGGTCAAAAATAAGATATGTAGCGTATAATATGGTATCTTACATTCTGCGTCTAATGCAGTAGTTAGTTTTCCAACAACTCAACAGAAGAAAAAGTAGCTATATAGATTTCACTTTCCTGGTAACTATACAAACAATTGCATATATAAATGTTTACCTCCTAATAACTTCAAAATACTAAAATGTCACTTACCATGTTTTACTCCCGAACCCCTCATATGAAACAACTGTGTACTTACGTATTTTTAGATAATATTCAAAACTGAAACTAAAATGCTATAGGATATCGCTATAAATTTATTAAGGCTCTTAATTCACTACATTATCCAGATATTTAATGAGTATAATATATCAATGCATATCATGGGCCTAAATTATGCAAAATATCTTAGGTGGTCCGCGAAAATGAAACATGAGCTACAAGAGGTCCGAGATATTCAAAGGATTGGGAATAGTTCGCCTACAGGCCTACTACAACCCGTGACGTGCTAGTTTGCTGATGGTGTACAAGGTGCAATTGATGCTTTGTTAATAAACTAATGAGAATGACATTACCATTTTACAACTGATTTTAAAAAATGGCGACCATTTACGCCTATAATCTTGGTGTAATGTCGTCTACTCTTCAAGTCGGAAAAGCCTGATACTGCTTTAATTAAAAATCATATTTCCCAATTGCAATCTTCCCTTGTGAGACTTTGAGGTTCGCCTGCTTGGTCGGTTCGACATGTCTGAAGAGCTCACAAAATGGAGGAAGATCATATCAAGACAAAGTTGCAAGTTGCAAACAAGGAGAAGTTCAACGCAAGATTGCGAAACCCAAAGATTACATCACTTAATCAACATGAAAGCCTAAAATCTCAGATTTGTACAACCCTTCAAATTCCGTCGTTCTTGGCTGAATTTGAATGCTGAAACTTCGAATATACCCACTTAACTATCTTGTTTATCTAGATCCATAGGTGTTCTTTGTTTGATTGCAGAATTGCTCTCCAGATGAACCACGGCAATCGCCCTGACGTAGACTTCTCCATCGACCCGTCCCATGAGCTGGCTCTGTACATTTGGGACAGCGGAAAAGGTCCGGCTCTCACTCACTCCTCCCGTTTGTGCCTTAGGAACCAGCCGCAATGTGCCTCATATGTCCTCGAGGTTCAGCCTTGTGTACGTATCCTGTGCCTTGATTACCAGGTTAACGGCGAGAAACATAGACATACGCCACCGGCTCAGTCGGCTAAGGCGCCTGCCTGTCGATCCGGAGTTGCGCTCGGACGCGGGTTCGATTCCGGCTTGGGATGATTACTTTGTTGGGTTTTCCGAGGCTTTCTCCAACCGCAAGGCGAATGTCAGGTAATCTATGATGAATCCTCGGCCTTATCTCGCTATCACTTCATTTCAATGGTACGGAACACAATACATTTCAGCAGTGGAATAGGTCACTTAACCTGGCTGTTTACGCTACTACATTGCAATAAAATGTTGGATATAATATGGGTCGCCCTGTATATTATTCATATCAAATGACGATATTTATTGTGCATAATTATGTCACGTGACATTTGGAGCATTTCTATGCGTAATCATTGTTGTTTACAGCTTGTTTGTTTTTTTAGTTGGTTATTTAACGACGCTGTATCAAATACGAGGTTATTTAGCGTCGATGAGATTGGTGATAGTGAGATGGTATTTGGCGAGATGAGGCCGAGGATTATAATAATAATAATAATAATAATAATAATAATAATAATAATAATAATAATGTTTTATTTTCGCTGGCAGAGTTAAGGCCATAAGGCCTTCTCTTCCACTCAACCAGCCTTAATCAATACAATACATATTTAAATTATAAACTACACTTAAAAGGTTCTTCAGAAATATTCTTCAATTTTAACGATTCGTAGACTACATATTTATTTAAATTTAGATAAACCTATCAGGTAAAGTAGTAACTTAATTTATGAGCTAATTTAATTCAATCAATTATAATTAATTTAATATTTTTGATAGCTAGTAAAATGATGAAAATTAATTTAATATAAGCTTACTAGAATTATGTTACAGGGAGAAAAAAAAAATATATATATAAATCTAAAAATATATTTTTATAATGAGAATATTAATGTAATTGCCGTTAGAGGTTTTGTAAATCTATTTAGAGAAATTAATGATGATAATAAGAATGGACAGATGTTAGTTTCATTATAAGTAACAAATATTAATCAGCAATTAATGATTCGCCATAGATTACCTGGCATTAACCTTACGGTTGGGAAAAACCTCGGAAAAAACCCAACCAGGTGATCAGCCCAAGCGGGGATCGAACCCGCGCCCGAGCGCAACTTCAGAGCGGCAGGCAAGCGCCTTACCCGACTGAGCCACGGAAACTTTTTTTTTGTTCCTTATTCAAATTGATACCCAATACTTTTCGATTGCAGCGATATTTTATTACTTAATTACCTTATTATTTTCAGAACATGAATTTTACCAGCAATCAAAAAGTATTGGGAATAAATATGAATGAGGAACAAAAAAAAGTTTCTTCTCAGGAAGGATTCGAACCACGAAAGTCTTAGTTACCAGTCTATCGTGCTCTGAGTGAACAAGGCTCTGAAATCAGCTACAAGGGTCGGTCCGGTTTTTTTTTTTTTTTTTGCCACTACTGTACATATCTTCAACCTATCATACTATAAGCAATAATTCTTATATTCGATGTTATTTTGTAAATAACTTGTAAACACAATAATTCATTTTTTAGGCTGACCCAGTAGCAAAGGAGTCCATGTATTTTGGTGTTAAGACGTGCAGTAAGTACCACCAAGACAGAATTCCAATTGTGAAAAACACGTGGGCTAAATACGCAGTCCACATCGGATTCTTCAGTGAAGAAGAAGGTAAGATTCACGATATCGGCGTATCTGTTTGTAGCTAGTGGCATTCGTGTATAAAAATGCAGTGCATATTATAATTTATAACATTAAAATCGAATGTAATAATGTTAAAATGTTGTTTCCAGATTATTAAAATTGTTTTAGAATTAGACTATGGGTCTTCCGAAAATTGCGTTAATACAAAAACACCACCTGGCCACATTAAGAGTAGCCACCATTACAAGCAGGCCAATTACTATCTTGTTAACGTTGCTTCTCTTTCTTGCAGATAAATCAATCCCAACCATTGATTTGGGTATCCCTAACACAGAGCATGGTCACTGTGGGAAAACCATGGCCATTTTGAGATACGTCGCAACGTTTGCCCCGACCGCACCAGATATTAAATGGGTTGTGATTGCAGATGATGATACGATTTTAAGGTAGAAATCCAGTTCTTCATTGTATAATTCATTGAACTGTTCATAAATTACGTTATTTTTCTCTAATGGTAACTAACAAGATATACGTAGCTTAAGCATTTTTCCTCTCGCTTTCTAATACTATTTTAACATTCCAAATAAATTACTGAAATACTTTTAAGCCTACCATTTCCTCGGATAGTTATAGCCTTCAAAGATTAAATGCAGTGTTTCTGCAGTACTTAAAAGATTATCATATTTTATTAACTTACCTATGTTTCTTTTATTCATATGTGTACCTTTAACAAGAAAACAAATCGTCCTCATTAGTCGAGTCCAGTGGTAAGCATTTCTTGACTCGCGAGTCAATCCCTTAATACACAAGTAGAGCGGAAGGGTAAGGTATGATCTTCCTTCCCTTAGCCATCACTTGTTCATTCAACGTTAAGCAGTTTGGGTATCCTCTCCTTTCTACCTTCCCCTTTGCTGTGTATTGCGAGCTGTATTTTACATGACGTAATGTTTAATGATCACTAATCTAATCAGTCTTATAGTTACCTTGGATCCGAGGTTCGCGGGTTCAAAACCAGCCGATGGCGATAATTTTAAAAGGAGATAAAATCCTTAACATGGATTCCTCCGAAAGGGAAGTAATATTGTGGAAGCTGTTTCGTAGATTTATTCATTTTGTAAGAAGCCTAAGCGTAATAGAGTGCCCCATGCAAAATGTATACGCCTTTCTTGCACAAGTCGAATATGAATGCTGAATAACCTCTACGTTTCAAAGCGTAGTTAAACCACCAGCATTACAAGAAAAGAATAAATAATAAGGGAACTGTTAATGAACTCATGTCGACATTTCCACTCAAACTGCGCGTATTGCTAGACATCCATAGCAAATAGATGAATACAATAAATTATAGGGGAACAACTTACGAAACATCTTAGAAATCTGCAAACAATAGGCTACTTTTCAACATGCTTTTTTCCTTATTAGAATCTGACTACTACTTTTTGAGTTATTATTAAGTATAAAAAATGCAAAAATATTCTCCTTCTTTGAAAGTCTACTTAAGTAACGCCTTCTCCCATTATTGGTTGACAATTAGGAAGGAGGTGAATAGTATATTGTGTCACTTTTTTTATCACCCTGTATATAAAATCCAAAATGGCATTTTAAAAGCTATAAAAAAACTGAAATACAGTTCTATAAAATCTAATTTAAAATTTCAAGTCCTGGATTTGAATATATTTTACAGTAATTGAATTCTTCTTCTCAGTGTTGCCAGACTTCAGCAATTACTGAGCTGCTTTGACTCCAGTAAGACCGTAGCCATCGGTGAGAGGTACGGCTACAACGTACAGCAGGCACCTCAAGGCTACAACTACATCACAGGAGGTGGTGGAATGGTGTTCTCCATTGCGGCGGTCCATCGGATAGCGACTTCTGCCTACTGCCAGTGCCCGTCAAACTCCACGCCTGACGACATGTTCCTTGGCATCTGTCTGGCCAGACTCGGCATTCCTATAACGCATTCGCCGCTCTTTCACCAGGTTTGTCTCATTGTGTGTCACAATTATTTAGGAATAGCACTTACAGCAATATGATATGATATATTTATTCCACCAGCTTACATCGGTCGTGATGGCCCTTCACATTTCTGCATACAGTGCCATCAGTCTCTTGGATACATATTCTGCTTACTTACTTACTGGCTTTTAAGGAACCCGGAGGTTCATTGCCGCCCTCACATAAGCCCGCCATTGGTCCCTATCCTGAGCAAGATTAATCCAGTCTCTATCATCATATCCCACCTCCCTCAAATCCATTTTAATATTATCTTCCCATCTACGTCTCGGCCTCCCCAAAGGTCTTTTTCCCTCCGGCCTTCCAACTAATACTCTATATGCATTTATGGATTCGCCCATACGTGCTACATGCCCTGCCCGTCTCAAACGTCTGGATTTAATGTTCCTAATTATGTCAGGTGAAGAATATATTGCGTGCAGTTCTGTGTTGTGTAACTTTCTCCATTCTCCTGTAACTTCATTCCTTTTAGCCCCAAATATTTTCCTAAGCATCTTATTCTCAAACACCCTTAACCTATGTTCCTCTCTCAAAGTGAGAGTCTAAGTTTCACAACCATAAAGAACAATCAGTAATATAACTGTTTTATAAATTCTAACTTTCAGATTTTTTGACAGCAGACTGGATGATAAAAGCTTCTCAACCGAATAATAACACGCATTTCCCATATTTATTCTGTGTTTAATTTCCTCCCGAGTATCATTTATATTTGTTACTGTTGCTCCCAGGTATTTGAATTTTTCCACCTCTTCAAAGGATAAATTTCCAATTTTTATATTTCCATTTCGTACAATATTCTCGCCACGAGACATAATCGCTGTATCAACTACTAGGTTATTTAGCGTCGATGAGATTGGTGATAGTGAGATGGTATTTGGCGAGATGAGGCCGAGGATTCGCCTTAGAATACCTGACGTTCACTTTACGGTTGGAGAAAACCTCGGAAAAAACCCAACCAGGTAATCAGTCCAAGCGGGGATCGAACCCGGGCCCGAGCGCAACTTCAGACCGGCAGGCAAGCGCCTTAACCGACTGAGTCACGCTTGGTGGCTCACTTCCTTATTAATTGTTCCCAACATTGTTTACATTAAGTTGAACTCTTCCATAGTTGTCATCTTATTTATTCACTTGAATCACTAACGTTCATTGACCACTTATTCCCATTAATCTAATCTGTATATTTTCAGACGAACTAGTTTCTACACTTTCATTACATTTCCATTCCCACTTTCTCTATTATATTTGTATCACTACTTACTTATTATCACTTCCTGGTTATTACTTGTACTGTATCTTATCTCACTATTATTCCCTTGCCTTACCGTCTTTTGTCACCATTACCATTTTCACTTTATCACTTTCCTAAGTTTTGTCACTCATGCGTACTATTTTCACTTTATCACTTTTCTATGTTTTGTCACTCATGCGTACTATTTTCACTTTATCACGTTCCTAAGTTTTGTCACTCATGCGTACTATTTTCACTTTATCACTTTCCTAAGTTTTGTCACTCATGCGTACTATTTTCACTTTATCACTTTTCTATGTTTTGTCACTCATGCGTACCATTTTCACTTTATCACTTTCCTAAGTTTTGTCACTCATGCGTACTATTTTCACTTTATCACTTTTCTATGTTTTGTCACTCATGCGTACTATTTTCACTTTATCACGTTCCTAAGTTTTGTCACTCATGCGTACTATTTTCACTTTATCACTTTCCTAAGTTTTGTCACTCATGCGTACTATTTTCACTTTATCACTTTTCTATGTTTTGTCACTCATGCGTACCATTTTCACTTTATCACTTTCCTAAGTTTTGTCACTCATGCGTACTATTTTCACTTTATCACTTTTCTATGTTTTGTCACTCATGCGTACTATTTTCACTTTATCACGTTCCTAAGTTTTGTCACTCATGCGTACTATTTTCACTTTATCACTTTCTATGTTTTGTCACTCATGCACCAACCTCTTAAGTTACATCTTTCCTGTCCCTTACTTCTTCCCACTGACGTACCTCTATTTATATCAATATATGATTCACAGCATCATCTGGCATTCTGCCGAGGTTCTGCAGTATTCTTATAATGAGGTGACATCCATTCACAGTACAATTGTTAACAACATCTATACTTCGTTCCAGAACGTCTGACAGGCGACGTAAACATTACCGGCAGAGAGAGGAAGGAGATGATTGCTATTCAGCCAATGGCAGAGGTCTTATTCCACGCTTGTCTTGACGTTGGGAGGAGGTAGAACGCTTCAGACTGCCCAACTTGAAGATAAGCGTGGAATGAGATCTCTTACCATTGGTCCAATAGTAATAATTATCCTTCTCTCTCTCTCTCTGGGCCAGCAGTGTTTACGTCAGACATTGTGGAACGAAATATACTAAATTAGGAGTCGCTGTGACATGTACAAACCCAGGGAAATATTACGAAAAAAAAGTGAAAGAGAATTGCCAATTTTGCAGCGCCTATAATTTCTAAACTACATAACATACTCCAATGAAGTAAACGGCGATCGACAGACAAAAGATCTATGTATCCAACACGACCTTTAGTTGGGGCGTGTGACGTCATCTAAAGTTATGCGGGAGAGGGAAGTTAAAACACGAATTGGCTGGTTGCGTGGCAACCGAGGCAGTGTAACTCGAGAATGCGAAGCGATAGAACGTTCCCAGTGGTGTCAAACAATTCGTAACGAACCAGGCTACAATATCAATTGAGCAACAATCAACAGTCGACAAGTTAAATTGTAAAAATTCGCGAATGAAGTTGGGTAAAGAGAAAAAAATCCACAATATCGAGGCATATGCAGCGCAAATGGGAGCAGCCCACCTCGATTTTTTTTTTATCTTCCTCGTATTCTACTTCTTTGAAATATTGTGGAGGCAGGACTGCTGTTTCTCAAAAATTCCCTTACACATTTTACAGAAAATAATTTCGTCTGATTTTCGTATAATACTCATGGAAACTGATCAACGCAATATGGTTGATAACTACGGCCCTTATGCACTACAACCTCTTCTCTTTCACTGCTTTGTTCACCCTTGCAGGGATGATGGACTTTAACTATTGTTTCATTGTCGTTACTACAACCCAATTTTTCATTCTGTTCCATTGCAGTTTTATTTTGGATAATTTCCTTGATTAAGAACTTATCTATTATCAATAATTACATCGCAATCACTTAAATTGAATGTTAATAACGGTTACTTTAATTGAGGAGAATGGTCCAAGATTGGCGTAAGCACATGTTCACATAATTATTTTAAATGTATTGCAATTAATTTATAGTGATGTTTTTCTCTGTGTTATTCAGGCACGGCCCTTGGACTACGCTCCAGAGTATTTGGACTTGCAGCTCCCTGTTTCTTTCCACAAGCACTGGATGATCGACCCTATCAAAGTGTACAGCAAGTGGTTTTCAGAAGTCGATCAAGCAATGGAAGCGGAAGGTCGCTCACAAGAACATATTGAGCTTTAAATCTAGTGTTTTCAACATAGTGCCGCGCTTAGAAAGAAACTTTATTTTATATTTTGTATAACAGGCTTCTTGTAACGTTATAATAAATGTATACTTTATAAAAATAGATGATACTTTTTAATTAACCTTTTTGGATTGAGATAAAAGACTATGAAATGAAGTTCTATTTATTCTAAACCAAACCATATCAACCTATCCCAGCAGGCAGTGGCGTAGCCAGAAATTTAAGACTGGAGGGGGGGGGGGAGCAAGTTTTTGGAAAATTACTTGGCAAATTTACCCTTAACTTACATGCAACATATTTAAAATGCAATAAAAATTACTATTGTTTAATACTGTACTATGACATTTTAAATCAATTTAGACTCCTCCAAAATTGTTTTAAGCAAAATCCATTCTCCATTGTTGCCAAGTAAATCGACAGACAGCGACCCTAAATTACTTAATCTAGTTATTTTGTTGAGAATGATAGATTTATAATTTCTTTGGATATCATCGGATAATTTAAAACAACTTGTCAGCAGAAATATAGTCTAAAGCAGCGGTGACCAAAACTCGAGCTGCAGTGATTACATGCGACAGACAGCCTATGAAGTAAGGAGACGGAGGAAAGGTACTTGGCATGAAAACTACAACCAGTGGTGGTTCCTGTTTTAACACCTTGATCAATCCCGCGAACAAAATCCTCAAGCTTTGCTGTATCAGTAATGTCACTGCTGTCATCAAGAGCCAGTGAATAATATACGATTTTTCTTGCTTTTTTTTTAACCTTCCTCTTGAATATAATCAGGAATTTTCTAAATTCTTCTCTCGATACTTGGTCGAGAAATTCGTAGTTTTTCAAAATTAAAAACTTCTTATGGCCAAGTTATTTAAGCTATTTTAATCATTACTCTTTTGAGAAATTCTGTTCTATTAAAAGGCTTTAGAGCAGGAGATATTTCAAACCCCATTAGGTAGCTGACTTCCTTACATTTATTTATCTCATCTTTCTCTTCCTGGCTATGATTTAAGACATGTCAATTCCTGACGTTTAACAGTTCCTTGGCACATAATATTGAATCAGTTTTTCTACAATATTATTATTAGTAAATGAATAAGTAATAAATAGTTACCCTCATCTGAAGGTTAAGAAGATTAAAATTGAGGTAAAACTTAATAATTTTATCCTTCTAGGGAGGAGATCTAAAAATATCAATATTCATGCACGTACAGAATTATAGAAACACATACTTAGTGGTCGGTAGCAGTAGCAGTCGCAGTAACAGTAACAGTAACAGTAGCAGTAGCAGTAGCAGTAGCAGCAGCAGCAGCAGCAGCAGCAGCAGCAGTAGCAGTAGTAGTAGTAGTAGTAGTAGTAGTAGTAGTAGTAGTAGTAGCAGCAGCAGTAATAATAATAATAATAATAATAATAATAATAATAATAATAGTAATAATAAGGGGGCTAAGAGGGATGAAGTTACAGGAGAATGGAGAAAGTTACACAATTCAGAACTGCACGCATTGTATTCTTCACCTGACATAATTAGGAACATTAAATCCAGACGTTTGCGATGGGCAGGGCATGTAACACGTATGAGCGAATCCAGGAATGCATATAGAATGTTAGTTGGGAGACCGGAGGGAAAAAGATCTTTGGGGAGGCCGAGACGTAGATGGGAGGATAATATTAAAATGGATTTGAGGGAGGTGGGATATGATGATAGGGATTGGATTAATCTTGCACAGGATAGGGACCGATGGCGGGCTTATGTGAGGGCGGCAATGAACCTTCGGGTTCCTTAAAAGCCATTTGTAAGTAAGTAATAATAATAATAATGATAATAATAATAATAATAATAATAATAATAATAATAATAATAAATTATTCAGCGTGGCAATTAATGTTTCTATATACTCCTAATTGAACCGTTGAGCAAAGTAAACACATTACATTTTGTCCGACAGAACAACAAAAACGTTCTTCTTCTCATTCTTTACGAAACCACCTCTCACTGCTTGTAGAGACAGTTTGTAGAGCGCCATGATACCGCCACTGCTTGCCTTCAATACGTGAATGAAAAAAAAACAGCAATGTACAGAAACTCCTCGTACCCGTTTGAATGTCTGTGATTACACGATGTAATTACGACACCCGCTTTGGTCACTGTTGGTCTAAAGATTTGTTAGTCTAAATGTTTGTAATTGTCGGTAGAAACAAACAATATTTTTCTTTATGTGCTGCACTTGCAAAGCCAATGATGGATTGTTTCTTGAAAAGTGGGGGCGCTTTGGCCAGGTGACTGCCAACAGGTTGTTTACAGGAAGGTTTTAAATCCTAGACCATGCTGAAAGATACGGTGTGATTTTATCCAGACCCATCTTGTTACTCAGTCACAATCACTCGCTACCACATATAACTTGTTTGTGAGCAGGGTTGCCAACCCTCCCGAATTTCCCTGGATCTCCTGTATTTGCCCCTAATTTTTAACAGTCTCCGGCTCCCTTACTTTTCTTCTCTTCGAGCATTTTTCTCTCTTATTTTTTGCATAATGTAAAAATATTCTAAACATTTGATTTTGTCGTGAATTATGATTGTTTATATGATGAGTTTAGTTGTTCAAGAAATGCATTAAAATATGCATCCTTTTTAGAAAGTAATGCTTGCCAGAAATGGGATTTATAAACAAATAAAAACCGGCTAGTTTTGTTCTAAGCACACCAAGTAGTAATGCTCATACAAGGAGGATGTTTTATCTCTGGAACAATAATTGGATAAATGTTCAAAACAGGAGCACGACACATCTAATGAAATCAGAGCTGCAAACTGTAACTATTACGCGAGACAAAATCTGTCTCAAAATACACTTAATTTAATCCTGGCTGGCGAGGTGTAGAACAAAGCTGTCTTTTCAGTAATTGATCGAAACAATTTGCCAATTTTCTATGTGAAATTTTGTCGATTCCTTAATCTCCCGTATTTTCTTCAAAAAAAGTTGGCAACCCTATTTGTGAGTGAACAGAGGAATTAAACAGATCGCATAGGCAGCCAATATTCTAGCAGCAGCACCGGATAGATTAGTTGAAAACTCGAGATAACGGTACAAATAACAACAAATTGAGTGTCAGGTAGGTTAGATTCCTGTGTGCTATTCGGTCTGAAAAAACCAAGATGAAGGTGTGATCAAACTACCTGAAAAGAAATGTTGTTGTTGTTTTCTAATGCCAGGCGTTTGACAATAAAGCCATTTGACCTCTTGCACTCCAATATTTTTCAAAGATATTATCATGGTCAGCCACTGAAGCACAGATTTTGAGGTGTTCCGAATCCATTTCTTGCAGTAGCGGCCGGTGATCGAAATCCTCGGTGAGGCCAGATGCAACTAGTTTAAGTGCCTCCGATAGGAAATGTTTATTTATGATATTAATTATTATTGTTATTATATTATTAATATCATTATTACTGTATTATTATTATTATTATTACTACTACTATTATTATTAGTCTATTCTTATTAGTATCAATGAAAAATAATAATTTCACTCACCAAATAAGCTGTTATGTTCTGAGTTTCAGTGATTGTTTCAGTGTGATGAAGCATCCCATATTATGTGTTGAAATTCCCCTTTCTTTCTTTTCTTTTTATTTTTTTTCTTTGACAGCAACAAACAAGGCCAAGAGAAGTTTATTTTCCATCACATTACCACTTACCCATTTATGTTGCCCATACCAGGATGCAATAGAAACTCGCGTTTTAAGATTATGTGTCAGAAAAATTATCAGCGATGTCGTAGGTATCTCTCTTTATTTAAAACTTCCTTTCTTTCAGTATTATTTCTTCTCGATAAAGGACACTCTAACAATGAATCAACTGCACCAGCATTATTTCTCTCATTTGTTTCTGTTTATATTTTCCCGAAATACATAACATTGGCCCAGATTCACTACTGTACTACGAAGTACAATAGTAGAACACCCTCGCTTATGTCATAAACTGAGACATAAGGGGAGAGAATCGAGTGGGTCTCTGCCTGCCAAAGAGCTGGAATTTTGTTATTTATGGCCTAGTTAGGAAGACAAGTGACCACTGCTATTCCCACCCCACTCTACCCTTGAGGTCGGCCCATGGATGGGACGAGTGAAACCTGACCAGGCCAGACGAATTGTGCCTCAGCTACAACGTTTTAAGCGTAAACTCAAAGCCCGCGAAAGGATATGAAAAATGCATTCAGCCAGACCCGGCACGAACGATTCTAGCCTCAGGAACAAATTTTACTGCAAAACAGGTCTATATACATCACAAGCCAGATCCGGCACGAGCAATCCTGGCCTCAGGAACAAATTTTACTGCAAAACAGGTCTATATACATCACAGTTTTCAAATGCTTCTACAGCGATATATGCTTCATTCAAATAACTAATACATTATATAAAAACACAAAATTTGATTTCAGTTAAGCCAAGTGACTGAGGCCCGGCCTCACTTGCCTCAGTCAATCAGCCGCCACTGATTTCTTGGTTTGAGTTGCACAATGAGCAGTTAGGGGACTGATATATTCCAATTCTATGCAGGTGCTTGGCCAAACAGTCATGGCCTGTTGCCAATCTAAATGCAGCCACAGACTATTTTCGTGGTAAATCGGGAATTAACTGTGGTTTATGATGCAGAGAGTGCCATTTTTTCCCTTAAGATTGTGTTATTAAATTTTGTTTGTTGAAGTCTAAGTATGTAGATTTAATAAATCTTTTCACAGAGTAATACGTAGATTTAGTAACAGGTTTGTAAGTAGCAGTGCTGCCCTTCTTTGCTAAAGCATCCGCATTCTCGTTTCCCAGGATTCCACAATGGGATGGCATCCATTGGAATACAATTCTTTCATTGAGTGATGAAAAGAAATGTAAGTACCTTTATGTAGCGTGCCTTTTAGATAGATAGACCTACGGTTTTTACAAAAATAAAAAATTCTCGTAAAATGCAATTTTGCCCTATTTCGCAGAAACACATATATTTCGCATTTTGTACTCAATTTCGCATTTTATCGTGGATAAAAAAACTACAGTGATGTAGACCTACTACTTAACAAGTTTTTTAAACATAAAATTACTTATTTTGACAGCATATTTTGGACTTATTTCGCATTTATCCTGATCGCGAGAATCGACTAACTATATTACCCTACGTGCATCATTCTCAGACAAACTACTTCAAAAATACGGAGCTAAATTCGTCCAATTTTCTAGTAGAAATCGCTGGACACAGACATACGGCATGTCAAAATCCTACTTTTTTCGTTGTAAGGTTGCTTACATGTGATGCCGTTAAAATCTCGAAATCTACTTGTTCACAGCATCACAATACTTTTTATGCACTTTACAATGAGAAAGGAGACAAATATCAGAAAAGGCACAATTCAATAAAATAAAGGCTTGTTCACAAACATTTATTTTAACATTATTTCCGTTCTCGTTCTCGTTGTAGTTTCCGTTACCGGTTTATTGTGAATCAGCCTTAATCAATAACAAATAGCTAGTAAACAAAAAATGCTAATCTCTAAGAAAGTAAACCACATAATATTATAACTTATTCAAAGTTTACCGTGAAAAACAGCAGTGCCACTCCTGTTGCAAACTAGTTATGACATCTTGTTACAAGAGATGGGAATTACTACTAACAGCAAACAGTCTCATGAGGACAGATAAAGTTTTTTTTTCTTCCGCCATTTTAACAATGTCAAAATAAGTGCTTATACAACTTTTGGCCTCTCGAGCGCAATTACGAGGGCCCTTAGAAAGTACGTTTCTCTGGGGCCGTTTATAGAAAGAACGCTCAATTTCATGGAAAGTTTTATTCGAACCGATACAGTAATAATTGTTGAGCTATTTTTCATTATATTCCTCACCAGACCCGAGACATTTGTCATACCATGGGATCAACAGAGAAGTGCAGACGACTGTCACACACTGGTTCCGATCCCAGGTGGTAGACTTCTACGACACAGAGATACAAAAGTTGATCCCACGGTATGAAAAATGTCTCAATTTCGGTGGGGAATATGTTAAAAAATAGCTCAATAATTGCTGTATCTGTTTTTAAAAATCGTTTTATGAAATTGTGTTTTCTTTCTGTAAACGCCCCAAGGAAGCTTACCTTCTGGAAGACCCTCGTAATTGTACTCGAGTGGCCAAAATTTGTATAAGCATTTATTTTGATATTAGTAACATTGAAGAAAAAAATATTAACTTTTTTTGTCTGCGCCATGAGAATGTTCGCTTTAAGGAGGTCCGGAGCTTCAACACACAGAACTACACGTGTGCACATTAATCCAACGAGATGGGCGCTAACAACGTGGGACCTAAGGATAGGAAACAGGAACAACGGCAGACCACTCGTGGGTTGGACGGAAGGAGGCAGGTGGACAGTGGACCGGGTCGGAAAAATGCAGGGCATCCTGGAGACATCTGGAAGAAAGAAAGACAGTTTAAAATATGCTAGGGGCTACGAACAATACTGTGAAGACTTACAGACTTAGTAAAAAGAAAAGTGAATATGTCTAATCCTTGCCAGGAGTAGCGCCCATAGCAAGTAACAAAGAAAGCTAGCCCTGCGCCGAAGACCCTTGCCCTAATGGAACTTGTAGACTTATCTTTATCTTTACATTAGCCACGCCATTATCTAATATCGATGGGATTGGTGATAGCGAAATGTTATTTAGCGAGGTGAGTTCGAGGATTTGCAATGGAATGATCTGATATTCGCCTTACAGTTGAGACAAACCTCGGAAAAAGTGACGCATGTAATGTCTATACAGGAATTAGAATAAATAATTAAATAAACACAATTTTCTGTAAGATTTATGTCTAATCAACAGAATGAAATAAGCTATGAATAATATTAATCCTCCGATTATTATTATATATTATGATAATAAATTGTTGAAAGAATATTAGTTTCTTCCTTTAAATGCGCAGAAATTAGATGTGGACAAATGTAACTTTTCGTTTACATTTACTGCTCTCTTAAATTAACTGAGCATATAGGAAATTAAATCAATGGCTTTACCAAAACAAGCTATGAAATGTTTCACATAAAACAATTCTTATTTCGGAAAGGAAGCAGAAAAGAACAAAATCGTATTAAACTTTTTGTTTGAAATATTTCGAAGAATAACCCCCTGAAATTAATGACAGTATTTACGTTTCACTCTGTGTAACTATCCTTTCACATTCATTTTACTCATATATTTTGTATTCATTTCTGAACTGACTTTAAAAGCATTTGAGTGACGGCTTGTGGATTGTGAAAACCTGAACTTTTATCTTTAATCTAATCAGAAATGCAACAATAGTCATGTGCGAAAACATTTCAATATCAGACTCTAAATGCAGGGATGGAAGTCAGAGAAGGAAAATGTTCTTTGTAATTATGAAGCACCTTACCTTGGATTTCTTTCCTGCTATTCTTAAAATGGTCGACTGCCAACTTCTTTCCATAATTCTGAAAGAAAATTCAATTTTCTTTATTTTCTGGTATAACAATGGTCCACAACTGTACTGCATGATACTTATATTCGACTGCACTTTTGTCTTACGATTCAGAGAATTCATCACGAGTTTTCAGAACTCTAACACAAAATAAGTCTTGCACACTAAATAAGAATAACAGTATAATTCATCACTGATAAATCACAATCGATGATGGTTACACGCTTTATTGAATAAAAGGAATTAATTAAAACTTCTTTTTTATTGCAATTATAAATAACAATTGTTAATTGATAATCCTTATTCATAACGTCGGTGCCCACACCTGGTTATATCAACTGAAATGTGTGTAGGTGGTGGAGAGGAAAACTATTTATCGAGGATTTTATACGTATTAAATTATCCCTCTAGCAATGACATTTACCGATATTTAATAAAAAGATTAACTAAATATTCAGCACATCACTGCCACTTTGTAGTAAAGCCATATTGTTTTTTTTGTCTAGGGGAAATACTGGTATTTTACAAAAACTCACAAAAAATATTTTCATAAAATATCAATATTTTCCCTGGACCAAAATTAAAATTTGGCGCTGATACGAAGTGGAGTTGAAATGATGAACATTTACCAATTATGCAGTGGCTATATTTGTTCCTAAATTTTTCTAAAATGATTGCAGCGAGAAAGTATTGTACACACACTACTGAGCAATGGCGAATATTCAGAGCATGCTATGCTTGTACTGCATACCCTATAATTTAAAAAAAACACACTCTCTATAGTTCAAATATTTTTATTGTTATTATTATTACTACATTATTTTATTTATATTTATTTTTCTTGTTTTACTTTCCGCGCAAATGTTAAATAGTTTAAATATAACCAGGTTAAATTGCATGTAATTATATGCCCTCTATGCAGTGTTCGACAAAAATGTCTTCTGAAGCCTCAGAGTGTATTACTGTTCACAGATCTCAGGAAAGCGCCGAGCAGAGGAAGGGTTTGTTAGGTTGAAATACTAGTCAGTTCGGGTACCATAAAAGCAGAAGGTAACTCTGCATGCTATATGGCAGTGGTGGACTGACGCACAGTTTTCTGCCAGCTTGAGCGTTTATTTTTTATAGTTATTCCGACAATGATATTTTTCATCACAACAGGAAATGGACACTGTTTATCCACCATTCAAAACGCGTACATTTCTTAATTTACTTTTCATTGAATCATGATTTCGTGATATGTGAAGTGCTCAAGTTTCTTTCAGATCAGTGAGAAGATAAAGTTGTGTTTTGTTGTTTTATTTAATGTGAAAATGGGTGACTGTAACGAGGTGTGTGTCAGTGTGACGTTGGAAAACTTAAATTAAAACCTTTTCGACATACGAGCTATGAGGAAAAGCAAATTACAGCTTATTTTTTCGGTACAGACCAGTGTCTAAATTAAAAGCAACTGGATTTCACACAGCCTATAAATATATTGGTACCCGCTAAGTCGACAAAATTACATTTTGCATATTAAAGAATACAACTTTATTCTGTATAATAATAATAATAATAATAATAATAATAATAATAATAATAATAATAATAATAAATAAGGAATATTATGTGATAACGACCACTTTCTTGAGATAAATTAAAGTAGTTGCATAGTGCATGCCTTAGTCTTGATTTCATGCTTCGCCATTACTACCGAGGTAATGCAATTATTATCATCATGTTCCAGTCCTGCCTATGTCACATCAACTTACAAGAGCGCACACATCATAAACATCCTATCGACTATCAACCAAACCATTTAGGATTTACATCAGTGGCGGCTCCCGCATATTTCTTAAGAGGAGGAAAGAAGTTAACTGCACAAAATGACACCTGCTACAAATTAGCCTAAAGGCATACATGTAAGACAAGATAGTGTTCGGATTGGCTTCCCTTTTGTATAGCAATAATCTGTTCTTGTAAACTGAGTTTCCTAAATAATTGTCCAAAATATAATATGTTTTCACTTCCATTTATTGTTGAATAATTGCATAAATTAACCATTACAAGGAAATTCACAACCTCGCAGCATTTTCCCGTACATTACAGCATCACACGTGTTGGAAGAGACCAGCTACTAACACGTAATCAGAACCGTTTTACGGAAGTGGGAATGGAAAATAATCTGTTAGGAAAGCGAGAACACTGCACCCACCCACGTGGTCTGTGCTGCCACATGTACAGTTTACATGTTCAGTATCACATACTTTTGAAGAATGTCAGTTCTTGTAAAGTCATACTACCATTATTTTTCAAAGCTGCCCTTGGCCGATTAATTTTTTTTATGTTAAAAATAATGTAGTTCTGAGTACTTTCAATTTCAAATATATTTGTACAAAACTCACAACTTGGATGTTGTCCTGTCTAGTAGACAACGAATGGAAGTGAATTTCAGTGTCCAAAATGATCTACGATACTAACGTAGAACTACTTCCTCTTTGTTTTATACAAACCCGACTTTAACTTTCAAATATCCTCGAAAGTTTCAAATCATGAATAGTACCCTATACATATAAAGTGCAATGAATAATATATTTTCGGTTGAGAATCAGCGAAGTTGAGATGACGCCGAGACAAAGAAGGCTCTGAGGATGGTGTCAAGTAGAACCGAAACAGCTGTAAGCCGCACATGCTTACATAATTAACACGAGTAAGATCGCCATTTAATCAATTATTTATATTCAAGTGTCAAAAGTAGTGTACGAAAGATTCAACATGGAATATATTTTCATTTATAATTTAAACAAAGTTTATATGGTGTCTTGTAACTTTGCGTTAAAACTGTTTTTATTGTGCCTCCTCCAAGATGTGTTAGTCTGGTTGAATGCAACATCGTTAGAAAGCAGCGATAGCGAGTTTGCTGCACGACCAGCCCGTTTCTATTTCCCGCCCATGCGCTGATTCAGAGGAGGATCTCCTCCCTCTCCGTTCATTTACTTGCTTTAAAACTCTGCTTCTTTCCCTGGCCGATAGTGCGCTGTTGTCTATGTGTGTTAACTGCAGTAAAGGAGGAAAGGATTGGCTTTCCTCCACACAAACAATCTCGCATCCTTCTCACAGTTTTCTACAGCACATGAGCGAGTCGTTTAAAACTCGATCAACCAAGGTTTACTTATAGCTGTGAACTTAAAAATTATGGAATCTTCCTCGAATTTTAAGGCACATATTTTATTTGGTATTTACTTTCAGAAGAAGAAAATTGTGAGGAGGACGTTCCTCCCTTCCCTCCCCCGAGGAACCGCCACTGATTTACATGTTAGGTTTATTAAAGCATTGAAATTAAATACCAATATGCAATGTTTTTCTTCTTCTAAATCCTTCGCAAGAATTAAAAACATACTATTGTTTTATAATTACAGTTTGGACACAAAATTAACAAAGAAATTATTTAATTTACAGACAAGTTAGAAAGCAAACCTATTTAAGATAAGAAAAATGCAGAATATAAGTGCTAGACAATCATATTCATACAGTACATACATGTAATGTGGGAATTTCTTTTTTAATGAAGAAACTGACATATTTACTGGTGAACTATTAAGTTATTTAAATTAAATAAATAACTCCACTATGTTAATATTTAAATTATGGTGTTATTTTACCTGAATAGTTTCTAAGTTATATCCATCATCCTCTGAATCCTAGAAATTTTAGAATTCGAAACTAGTCAATCAGGTAAATTAACACTGTAATTCAAGTCTTAACACAGTGAAGCTTTTATTTATTTTATTTAATTTAAATAACTCCATAGTAATCAGTAATTATAGTGTAAGTGTTAAAAGTGTAATTTATATAGAACAGTGAAGATTATATAAATATTAAAAGAGTATAATCAAGAATGAAAAATCATGATATAGGCTATTTAGTTGTAACTAACAAAACAAAACTGTTCTTTAATTTAGTTATTGCTATTTTTTTAATTCAGTTGACGTTTTTAAATAATACACACAGAAAATTGTATTCTCAAGATGCTTTTAAGACAATGAATAGAAATCACTCGAAAGCCTGGACACGTTTGAAATTGCCACTACTTTGATATAAATGAAACTTAAGTAAAAGAAAAAGTATAAACCCTTCATTAATAAAAAAAAAAGCAGTCTAATGTTTATCACTGTAGTTCTTGGTTTGAATAGTTTAATTTCCGTTATTTTAGCAATGTTTATTTCAAAATGTAACAAATCAAAATTAATAGAATTATTAATACTCTAGTTATTGTGTTTTCTGTGGACGCGAATTAATCTCAGTTTGTATTACTATGATTTCAATACATAATTTACCAAATACTGCGAAAAATTGTCAACATTTCACAGATTTTCTTCTGTACGCTGCACAGACCTTGGGAGAGAAACTATTAATAACTGAAGAATAAAATGGCAGTCATATTTGTAGTTTATATTAACTTATTATACAAATGAATTCTAATATAAAACTTACTAAATTAAAAAAGTTTCAGCACTTTTAAAAATTTCCAAGCTTTTGAATAATCCCACACCTCGTTATGATCATATTTAGTTTATTTATTTAAGTTATTTTTTTTTTCTTAATTTCTTTTCAGCTCGAAACAACTGGTCAGATATAAAGCCCCTACTATGTGCAGGAGGAATATTTTCAATGCTTGCTGGTAAGACTGGGCACATTCTCATAGGGCGACAACAAAATGGTGAAACAGTGATAGAGAAAATACAAGTATGTCGAGATAAATATGCCCCAACATCTCTGTTCATAAACTTCACTTGGTATCTTAGGATTAGAACTCAGATCTTCGCCATCGAAACTAACATTCGAGTCATTTGACTCAGAGCGTGAAAGGTGTTAATTTTAATCTTCTATTTCAAGCCATTTAAGGGGAGAGGACGATATTTTTTGGTGAAAAATGAGTAAATTTTCGAAAATTTTGTTTTCTTTAGAATACCCTGTGATACTGTATGTCTGTGGAATGCATTGCATAACATTTTGTGGGTATTTTTGTCCTTAGCGGATGTTGAGACGCCATTTTTAAATTTCCTGCAGTATGGATTTTTAAATCACAGTCCCCTTTTATTGTTGTTTCCGATAACTTCATTTTTTTGCTACACTGCCAGACAAAAATGGATACAATTTCTGAACTATTAAAGATACATGCATGAAATTTAGAATACACATTCTTTAGACTATTAGGAAACTTTCCTCTGTAACAGAATTTTGTTAATTGATTTCATTTTTAAAATATGTCTGTTTGCGAATAAGGAAATCAAAAAAAGTGTTATTAAATTTTAATTGTTTATTTTACAAACGTAGGGATTAATATCAAAATTCTGTTACAGGCAGTTTGTAGAGCATGCAAGTACATTGCAAAAAACTGTTTGAATCTGTCTTTAAAAATGGTTCAGATATATCGGTTTTACTAAAATCCTTCATATTTTCAAATCTGGGTCCCCAAATTTTTCTTTTCAAAATATTTATATTTGGTTGAGTTGCTACAGCTATGAACTCTCTACATACAAAAAATTAATATTTTACACCAAATAGGAAAAAAGTTTAAAAAAATACCATCCTCTCCCCTTAACATATTATTCTGCTATTAACCTGATGGCGTTCAACAAAAAAAGAAACTGTCTACCTAATATAAATAATTTATTGATTTTAAACCTTGTCTAGCCTATATTGATACAGGTGAAGGAATTAAGGAAGGACTCTCCACACATGAAGATAGAGACCAAATGGTGCACTGAAAGAATAGAGGATTTCACTTGATATGAGGGTTTATAAAATTAAATACATCACACAGTACTTTTGAAACATCCTTTTTGTTTCTACTTTTAGAAACACTATACATCATTTGACCCCTTTACAAAGGATCACATTGAAAATTGCCTCACTTGAAACCACCGAGTCACTGCGATTCCTCTACGAAAACAGAATGAAAAATAATATGTAACAAAGACAGGGAATGAAAAGAAAACTTTACAACAGATTAAAATTATCTACAAATGTGTTTTCAAATAAAAAAAAATAGGTACAAGAATGTTCACATCGATACTAAGTCTTTTTACAAGCATCATTCAATTATGAGTAGTTTCACTTTTCCTGGCTCCTTCGTCCTTACTATAAGACAAGTAAGTTTGTTGCTTTCTTCAAGTAACAGAATTAAAATCGCAGAATAATTTTTGATTTCCAAATCAATGTCACATGGTATTATACACTCAAATGAAAGTACTTCAGAAAGAAAGAACATACGAAAACGGAAAGAAAGTACATTTTATCTCTAGATAATGCAACTTATGACCAGACATCAGGAATTTTATTCCTCAAATAACCAAATCACACGCACACACATGCACACGATGTACGCAAGCATGTGTGTATATACATAATGATTCTAGACATATTTCCTATGTGACTAGCAGTTGGCTAAAATGTTATGATGCCTTTTTCTTCCTTCGAACCAGGTTATGAGTTAGAAAAGTGCATAATAAAAGTAAGATCTGTTGTGGCTGAGGAGATCTATGGGAACAACTCTTGATATAATATGTCTAGTCAAGGCGGCACGAGTTTTCCTAAAAAAGCAATACAAATATCCAAAAATTCTTGTAAATTCGACTGAAAACTACAAAATTTCATACACATCAACCTGTTTTTTTATTATTATTGCGAAAATCATCATCCTTCCATTAGATATTTGCTACCAGTACACTCAATTGTGAGATCATTTTGTAAGTAACTAATAAGTCTCATTGTAAAATATTGCGAAGCAAGAATGATGTAAAATTCAATATAAATAAACTTGTCATTCAAAAATTACTGTAGACACATACTAATCATGTGGTAGGTAGGCCTAAAATACAAAAGTTTTCGCATACAGACATTCCCTGATTAACGTCGGTAATGCTTTTTTGAAATCATACATTCTGCCCAAAAACTTTCCAGTATTTTAAATATACCTTGCTCCAAAACATGACGGCCTTCCTTCCTGGAATTGGTAAAGCCTCATAAACCCTAACCTTCTCCTCAACTCTTAGGCGCGTGGCAAAAATACAATATGACAATGACTTCAAGAATTGGCAACTCAGCTAAGTGTTTATCCCTTGCTGGTTCCTATAGTTGAGTAGTGAAGAGAGTGAGGGAAGACAGTCAAGTATTCAGAATAAATTACATTACAATTCGTAATCCCAAATAAATCCTCTACAACAGAACTAAATTACAGTAGAATCCACATATTCAGGCGGAAACTACCATGTTTGGGTGTGAAATGTGAAACATTACTTTATGATAAATGATAATAAAACAACTAAAATTACTGTTAATAAACAGTTGTTTTGTATATAGCAACGTATATAATTCCATGCCACACCACAAAAATTAGGCTTCTACTCTTATGCAGAAATCGACAGAAAATGTTACAGCCTATTAAGGGATAGGCACTTCCTTTTAAATTTCAATCACAGGGTATTCTACCAGAAAAAAGTTTGATAAATTGATAGGAAACGTGTTCATGCAATTATGTCGGTTTGGTTTAGGCTAAATACTATAGAAAATTCTGTTGTTTTTGTTACTTGATCCAGGGCAATGTACTGGTACTTGACTGCATTAAAGGTAAGTTACTAGTATTTAACTTAAATTTGTACCACACATTGTAGACTGATTCTCAACAAAGAATGCATGCACCCTGGACCAAATAATCGAAAACACTATGAAATTCTAAAGTTTCGGGTCCAGGGCAATTTAATTTGAATGCAATGAAGATTACGTTATTTCTTTAATTTGCGTCCTGAATCAAAGAACAAAAATCAATAGAATATTCTGTACTACTCACAGCAAAACTGACATTTGAATACAAGGGCACGTCTCCTATCAATTTACCAAAAGCTTACTGTGGAACGTTCTGCAGGGTATGTCATTGCACGACAAAAAAATCATCCGAATTAATGAAGTTTAAATATTAATATTAATACCAACATCACAAGTTCTGCAAATAACCAATTCAAAAAGTGTTCCTCTTTCCATATTATGTTGTCACACATAACACATTACTGTAAAAAGTATTGGTGTTAATTTTGTTAGCAGATGTATCTTAGCTTGTAGGCCAGCAATCTTGAAAACTTATTTACAACAAACATTCAGTTGCAAATATTAAATACAATATTAATGTATAAAATTCTCTGAGATAGGTATCTTAGCTTCATAAAAATAGTATGAGAAAGAAAATGAGTTACTCTTCTAAGTAAAAGACTTCTTTATCAGGATTCATATTCCTCGATGTTCAATTATAATTGCCCATTGTTTAAATTTCCTAGTAATGCCTACATTGAAAAGAAGTAACTGTAGGCCTACTGTATTTTGATTTTCTGTAAACTACCGTACACCTGAAAAGTTATAATTCGGCCCAGAAAAAACAATGTGCTGTTGACGAGCTCAATCATGAGTGTGACTACACAAAGGCAAATGTGACTTAAACGTATAGCGATGGATAAAGAGTGAGAGATATGTATTAAATTAATTTTAAAGGACAGTGGTCAAGTCTAACTTTGGAATGAAAAAATAAGTAAATACATGAGACAAAATCTACATAATTACGTACATTTACAGTATTGATTTAAATACTGCTGTTTAATTTATTATGAAAGCAGATGAAAGGATTTGAATTAGCGGAAATCAATACAATTTAACAAGGATACTGCTCAGTTTAAGCTTTTGAATCAGAAAATAAATTTAAAATCTCAAAAAACGGAGAAGTAAAACTAATTTTAAAAATAGATTCAGAATTAACTTATAGGACTAACTGGAAAAAAAAAAAAAAAACACTGGTAGAATGAAACCACAGAATCCTTCCTCCCCCACTCCTCAAAAAAAATATCAACCAAAATACAGAAACCAAGAATAGTACATTATGCAACGAGCCTATAATGATAGTAATTAAGACGCAAGTATGTTTGTTTATGAAACGAGCGCAAGCGAGTTTCATAATTTTCATACGAGCGTCTTAATTACCATTATAGGCAAGTTTCATACGACTTTTTATGCTCGACCATATTTCTAACTTGAAATTATTCAGAAGTATCATTTTATTTGTATCTGACTCAAGATCGGAAGTGACCTTGTGCATAGCTCGTGTGAGATGTGCGCAGACGCGAAAGAATTGATTTTTTCCGAGGAAAAATAATGTCATTGACCTTGATGTAGAGAATAAAAAAAAAGGTAAAGATATCCCCGTAACATGCCATGAAGACACTTGGGGGGCATGGAGGTAGAGCCCCATGCTTTCCATGACCTCGGCACTAGAATGAGAAGGTGTGGTCGGCACCACGCTCTGACCGCCTTTTACCCCCAGGAAAGAACCAGTACTCAATTTTATAGGAGGCTGAGTGAACCTTGGGGCCGTTCTGAAAGTTTGGCAACGAGAAAAAATCCTGTCACCACCTCGGATCGAACCCCGGACCTTCCAGTCCGTAGCCAGCTGCTCTACCAACTGAGCTACCCGGCCGCCCTGATGTAGAGAATAACATGAACTAATTTTGGTATAACCTGGAAATTGATTTAGAATTGAAAAACGAGATGACAAATTTAATTTATTTGAATATTATTTACAATTAACGCTAATTATTACAGTAACAGAACATAACCTTCTGCGACAGTATTGGATTTCCAGCCTCCGTGACGTTTCCCCCGTTATCTTTCGATTGCATATCCGAGAATAATCGAAAACCTGAACTTTAATGAATATGTGCTTTAATGACATGCATTAAAGGACTGCTACCAGGTGTATAATTACTACATTTCGGCATGGTCGAGCATAAAAACTGTTAAAATGAAATGAAATCAGGGTACATGGCCTCACACATGTAAGAGAGGCAGATAACAATAGAAATGATGATGATGATAATATTGACATTTTGTGTTTATTTTGGGGGGGGGGGGGGGAACACTACTTTATTAACGATGAGCATGTCCATACAAATTTAAAGAGTCTATATTAAAAGATATTCAAATCCATAAAAACTTATACTTCACACAAATTACACTCAACATTTTAAAATCCAATTTGTAGGCTTTGAAAATGCAGCACTTTGCAAGGAGTAAGGAAAATGCCACATCACCAATCTCGAAGGTTATCCATTAACATCAAACGACCTGGTGGAGGGGAATTTTAGTTCGAGAGGTGTCAAACACAGAGTTAATAGCTGAGAATAAGAAAGAGAGGCTACGGCGCGAATCAGCCACATGAGTATCTCAGTCTAGTCATGGGCATTGTGACGATCCCCTAATATAAATACATGTTCGAAGTGCTAAAAAACAAAGGAATTGCTATATTAAACTCATGTTAAACGTGCACTTATTTATAAAATTGTTCAAAGATGGCCATGTTATGACTAAGAATGTAACATCACGCCATAGCCTGTCTTTCCCATTAGCCACGTTTTCCACACAGTGATGTATGTCTTGTCTATGAATGCCTTAGCAAAGCCAAGTCAGTATCAAGGCCAATAGGATAGAGTGCTGTATCATCTATTTTTCTTTGTGTGTCCATGAACAGCAGTACTAATTTTAGTCTGTATGTTCTAAACCAAAGATCTTTAACCTTTAGCAGAAACAGAGTCAGAAGCACATGTGGGCTGCATAATTCTTGTAAATAATTAAAAAGAGGTTACGAATTATATTATTGCTTGTAACTAGTATTTAAAAGCCATATATAACAAATAATTTTATATGCATCAAAATAAGATGAACTTTCGTTTTCAGCATTGCACACTATACTCATCCTTTAATGTTCCCAAAAGTAAGACATTTGACTTTCTGCATCTGTAACTCAAGAACTAGCACCCTGGTCTTCCATCCAGGTGGTTCGGGTTTGATCCCTGGTCAGGTTGTGATGTATTTATGGTGGACAAAGCAGATGTTGCAGAGGATTTTTCTTGGAGTACTTCCGTTTCCCTCTATCATTCCATCAACACTCTTCACCTTCTCCTCAGTTCATCTATCATCTGCAACTGAAGACCTAACATTCTAATTATGTGTTAAGTGCCAATTTTTTTAAATTTTATTTTATTCAATCTAAGAGAGAAACATCCATAAGAGAATATCATACTAAATTGTCTTTGTTGTAGCTCAACTATAAGTGATTCATTTGTGTGCCAAAAGATGGTGTTGTAGGTATCTCAACATGCATTTCGTAGTTTTTTTCATCAATATCTCAGAAAGTTGTTTTTGGCACTTAGCACATTTAGAATGTTAGGTCCTCAATTGTTAAAAATAGGCTAGAATAGGTCTTGGAGGTAGTATGGGTTTACAATAATAGGCTAGTCTTTATTACACACAAATGTGTATAATTTTCAGCCATTTTTTTTTTTTGTTTATTCTGGAGGCCTTGCTCGGGACCTCGCAGAGTAAGGGCGATTTTGGAGTATGGTGGAATGATGATAATAGTGTGGGGAAATGGAAGATCCCCGAGAAAAACTTCTTCTCGTGCCTGCTTTGTCCATCACAAATTCATTCATGACTCAGATGGGAATCGAATGGGTTTTCAATGCTGATGTAGGAAGGGTACGAGACTATTTGCTTGAGGATGGGACCTGGCTTTACAAGGGATGATACAGGGTGATCCACCTGTCAGCATCAGATTCACGAATGACATCCACGCCATTTGTCAGACTTGGACAATCATTGTATTTGCACAATGGGCCAAAGCAAGTCTAACTGCAAGGACTCATCCTGAGTCTCAGAAAGAAAAGCCAAGACATCACATTTAATCTATACTCTGTATGGTAGAAGTAAATATACCATTGTAATTAATTCTGCACATATTTACATAAAACAACAATATGTATATTGTAATCACTACTAATATTATTCTATTTACGAAAATTAACGAATTTAGAAGTGTTAAGATATTTTAAAAATCAGTTTCTTTTTTCTGTACTTTCCCACAATCAATTTACTTTTTATATATATTCTAAGTTTGCTAATTAATGGTAAATATTCGAGCACAGGGGTGCAAAGTGAAGTTCTTACAATCCAAAGGGAGTGAAAGTATTTATTTAAACTTGACTCAGAAACGAACAACAGTTATGCAATAAGCAAAGATACGCTGATTATAGTACGCACATTTCAGAAAGTAGAAAAGTTACCTATTACTGTTTATCACTTAGAAAACGCGCTCTTTTTTTTGGTAACAGATAATCAGCAGAATGTTAATCGAGGTTCTACCACAGTCTAGTATATACAGTCACGAAGCTCAATACGTAGTAAATATGCATCCATAGGTAGTTGCTAACCATTAGGATCGCTAATATAGCCTCATTACAGACAATGTAAAATAGTACCGACACAGTCTATTGTTCCTAGCACCCTCACAACTCAAGCTTCGTGACTGTATATACTAGATTGTGGTTATACTGTATAATAATAAATTTCTCTTAGAAAAAAGTTTTTAGTGCTGATAATTACTAATCTCATTTGTCAATTTATTCAACATGAAACCAAAATTCACAAGAAAATCATCTGCTAGTTCTTTATGTGGATTGCCATTTTTTATTTCAAATAACTTAAAGGCTCATTAATATTTTTGCTAAAAATTAATATAGGCTATTTAATGTGTCTCATTCCCAGATAAATTGAGCAGCTGGGTGCAATAAGAGCATTAGCATTAAGTCTTGAATTTTATTAATACAGTGAAACCTGCCTTTGCGGTCACTTCATTTAAACGGCCACCTGGCCAAAAGGCCAATTTTCTCTGGAACCAATTGGATTTGCCGTAAGATCAATACAAATTGTCTCTTTATTTAGCGGCCACCTCATGCTTCGGCCAGCGGCCGGTGTCTGTTTGGATTGGAACCTGACTATAACAGTTACTGTCCAACAAAAAATTGTTTCACGGATACTGTCTGACCTATTTTTTCGATGGTTAGAGGACTGAGAGCATTATCACGAGTACAATAGCTAAGTGTACAAAAGTACACCCTCCATATCTTGGGGTTAGTTGGTTACTGTTTTATGACTCTTTTGTCACTTTCCACTCCGACCCTGCACAGCTATAAATTCTTACTCGTTTTTAAAGGACTGAAACACCGGACGTTTTCTATCGAAAATGTCACAGTATGTTTTAAGTCAGTAGTTAACCATTCGAATTTTTTTCTCCTCTTTCCATCTTTTTCTATTTGGACCAGCTTTTACGAATTTTTCTTCTTTTCATTCAGTTGATTCAGAGGAACTGTGACGTTAGTTTGAGAGAGAAATCATGTCTAACAATAAATCTAGAGTGGTATTAAGTTTAGAGGTGAGACGAAAAATGATTGAAGAAAGTGAGAAGGGAACATCTGCGAAAAAAATTGCAGAAATATTCAAATGTGGAAGGACACAAATACACTGTATAATTAAGATGAAATATTAAAAGAATGGGAGGAAAATATGCATGGTGGCCAAAAAGAAGAGAGAATCTGTGTTTCGTAATGTGAATGATTTCGTTTACGAATGATTCAAGTGTGCGAGGGTGAAGAAATTGAGTTTTGAAAAGGCTAGTTGCAAGAATGGAAGAGGCTGACATTAATATGCACGATTGTTGTACGTGCACAGTACTAAAATGTCAATGAAATTCAGTACTTTCATGCTGATTCATAAAAACCGCAACCTTAATCAAGCGGCCACCTGATAAAACGGCCATTTTACGAGGTAACTTCAGATGGCCGCTTTAGACAGGTTTCACTGTATATAATACCTTAACATAAGATTAATTAACTAAAGTTAAGATTTTGTCCCTAACAATTTTAAATTTTCTATATAATTTTTCTCAAAAGCGATTTTTTATATTAATGCTGTTATTGAATCCAGCACCTGAATTGCTGCATAAGGACAGAATGTTCGAAGCCAAAATTTATGGGTATTGGTACTGAAAGTTATTATTAGTTTATTAAGGAGCTTCTAATTATATTAACTACATGTCAAGCAACCAATAGTACTGCGGATGTAAACCATTCAAAGGGAACATAGTTTTATTGTGGACATTCGCCCACACACAACTGAAGAATAGACTTCAAAAGGAGCAAATCCTTTCGTTAAAATAGACCGATTCCATGTAGCCCTATCAGACTGTTACAATATTGACAAGGAGGAGCACAGGTTCTGAAAGCACATTTGGGATTTCGTCTACATAAAAGTGTTATTTTTTCACAGAACATTTCAGAAAAGTAAGTTTCTCGCAGTCAGCTTTAGAGCAGTTCCGTACATCAACGTGAAAACAGAATTCTACAAGAGTTACGAATTTATAAGGTTTGTTGCCAAGGTACCCGGCTTTACGCCAGCCATGTTATTTAAACTAATTCACCATGGGATCACAATTACAGTAAGATAGGTCTAAACTACCTTTCATGCTCCATTTCTGTACTAGCCATGGATACGTTAATTTGGAGAAAAATGACTTCTATAGACATCTTTAAGCCCTAAAATCTTTGGCCAAAACAGTTTTCGATTGGAAGTATAATTATTATGTAATAACTAATTTCACTGACAAAGTCTCTGGGAATATAAAGTATACAACATATCATTTATCACTTTATCTTGTACAAAAAGAAGTGAAGAAGTCGTATATGAATAGTTTTGAGTAAATCACTACTTAGCGGTATTAAAAAAAAAACCGTAATTAGTTCATTTTTAGTAAAATGATTACGTGTACCAGTACTTAATTCCGAATTAAAATGACTTATAAATACGTAGGCGTACTGGATATGAATAAAATCCGTTCGTTTGGAGAAACTGTTACAGATAGACGGCCACACAGCATGTCAAAAATGTTTTTTTGGTACCGCAGTGATGCTAAAAACTTATATATTCGTGACAATCAAGAAATATATTCTTTGCAATTATGTCCTCACCATAAATATGGCTGGCTTTTGAAAATCAATCCAGAACTTATTGAATTTTATCAAGGTGACCCTACATAATATTTCTGAGTAAGATGTACCATGTGTGTATAAGCACTGCAACACATAAGAGTTGAGTACATTTTTCAGCTTAGTGCTAAGGGTGATTTATGTTGTGTTTTTGTATTTGTATTACTGTAGGAATTGTTATAATTTTGTATTTTTGTTGTTGTTTTGTAACTGTGCTGTTTGATTTGTTAAAACATCATAAATGACAGGGGCATATTTTGCGGGCTACCGGCGGTAGCCCAAGGAAATTACAAAAGAAAAAGTTTATAATATAACATAATGTAATAATTTTGTATTATTAGTTTTACCATAGTAATTAAAATTAAAGTAATTGTTAGATATATTTTGTGTAATAATAGGGTCAGCGGTAGCCCAAACCCTTTAACCAGTATACGCCACTGATAAATGATATTCATTTAAAAGATAATCTAATTGTTATCAGAAATATTAACATATTCATTAAAGTCTCTACTTTCGTGTGTCAAAATTTAATATGAAAACTTTATCCCTTGCCTCGTGTTGAATATTTTAAAATGTAGAAAGCTTTGAACTAGGAAAAAAGTGTAACTAGTGATAATGTTCATAGCAACTATCTTAATTTTATTACAAACACTTCCATGTTAAAGGAAACCGTGCAATACTGACCCCAATTACGTTAACATTTTAAAAATTACTTCACGACAGAATTTGTTATAAAACCAATTTTATCACATCATAACTTAATTTCCTACTGCTATCTGATTTTGATGTAACTGGTAGTGTTCACAATGTTGGTTTAACATTGGGGGGGGGGGGGGGGAATAGGATTACCGCACTGATGGTTTTCCAATATTATTTTCATTTTTCTCCATACATATATTTTTTTTTAATTCAATATAAGTTATGTCTGTTATAATGACTGATAAAATTTTGAAATAAGAATGACACAAATAATTAATCCACTTTAAGAAGTAATTCGCTTTATTCATGTAGGATGATCTTGTTACTCCCTTTGGTTGTCTGTGCCATGAAAAATCCCAAATATGAAATTCAATTTGTAGCTTAATTTTCTTTCTTTTCCTTCTTTTTTGAGTTGGTCCAATTTCAAATTATTTGATTTTGTGTTATTTATATAATTATTCATATTATTACTTATGTTATGACCTTTAGTTTCCAGTCTTCATTATATTTATTTTTTCATCTTACAGTTATTCTAAAGGAGATTATTTTCTTAGAAATTATTAGTGAAGCCTTTTTGGAAATGTTCATTGTTGTGTAGTTGGTGTCCGAGTATTTGAATTTCAAGAATGAAGTGAAATGATTTCCAACTTTTTTGGAGATTACTATGATGTACCGGAATATATATGATATTTCCGTGCGGGAATTCTGCATTACTATATGGTGAAGAATGAGTAGAACGGACAAAAATTCTCTCCAGCACAGGGATTCGAACCCGGGTTTTCAGCTCTATGTGCTGATGCTTTATCCATTAAGCCACACCGGATTCAAATTCTGATGCTGAATTGAATCTTTCTCAGCTTAAGTTCTACCTCTCCCGGCCACTTAGTCATTCGTAATGAGTGCACCTCTGTACATAGTATACCACTGTCACATATTCTGTGACACAGTACATGAAGGTAGGCCACCAAAGGGGAACAGAGATGGTATTCAAATATTTAAATTTGGTGAATAGGTATTCAATAATGTATGTATTATTGTGTATCTACAGACAACGTAAAAATTGTAAAATAATTTTGATCTTTTTAAAAACACAGAGTGGTTCAAAAGTCCCTATCCATTTTGTTGGAAATGTGTACCAAAATTAATGAATTTGAATTTTGTATATATGCTATTGCTGGCACTACAAGATAACATGTAGGCCTATCGGTAGTACAATAAACTCGCTCCTTTCCATTTGAAGTCAAAACTCCTCAACCCTATTAGTTTTGACAAAACAGGATATAAGCTATGAATGTCACAGTATACTATAAGATAAATTGGAAATAATTTCAGTTTATTGTTGAAATTTAAGGCCTATTTTCGATATCTCCCCACACCACACGCAGGATTGATGCTTGATTCGAGTTTAGTTTATGGGTTACGCGAGGGGATAACTAAGTAACGTAAGACCGAGGTATGTGACAACTGACAAAGTTAATGGGGTAGTTGAGGGGTTATCTAAGTGACGTCAGGCCCAGAAATGCGAAAAGGTTTCAATGACATAAGTTCGTTCTCTGTGTAGTGTGGGGAGGTATCGAAGTTTCACCAAAATGTTTAATAAAGACAGACATAATTTTGTCTGGGGTAATTGCATTATCCTCCTTGGAAATAGCAAGTTGTAAAAACATTTGATAGCAGGAGGGTTAAAAATGCACCGGTAAACATGCTTGTACCACCAGTTTCAGCAAGACTGAAATGTTGTACATTTTGATAATTCTAACCTTCAAAACATTAGGTACTATGAAACTGTTCTTTGTAAGACTTCTATATTAAACATACAAATAATTAAATGTTAAAGCTTAAGTAAAATTACCGTTCTGTGTCGTATGTTTTCTCACCCACTTTTAAAATATGTGCATAACATGTTCCCTACAAGACTAATCTCGTAACACTGCAGCTTTCAGAACTGACAAAAACTCTTGCGAACTATGACAAATAAATATATCAAAATGACTGTTTACGTAATAAAATACGATAAAAAATGTATGAAAAGGCGAATTCTTACCAAGTAAATACGATAGCCAGCGCAATTCTGACCAGCACTAAGATTATTTTACACCACTGCGCGTATAAGAACACATGCACCACAATTCACAACAAATAAAAATAATAATAAAAAAAAAGTCTAATCTGTCCAATGATTGACATTTACTTTATATTTCTTACACTTACAATCTTGATATCAGAGGGAGCCACAAGACTGCCATCTTTCAAAATATTTAAGAACTAATGTTAATGTAGCTAAAGTACTCGAAATTCATAAATCTGCAATGTGAGCACCGATTGAAAAATATTCTACTGACATTTGCTTCTAATTGGTCAGATTTTAAACATGTTGACTGTTATTGCACATATTTAAAGAAAGAAAATCTATATTCATTTTCCATTAAAATACATGCGTTATTTGTACCTGATGTTCCCATTGAAGGCACACGTGATTGTTATTAGTCTATGTGCTAAACTTCATTTGTCGGGAGTTTCATTTGACTATACACCATATTATTAACGTAAAGACATGGCCCGTTCACTCTGCTTCCCTTATGCTTCCTATCCCCAAACGAAGGAATCTACTTTCCTTCATGTTGCCAGAGACAACTATTTTTTTTAATAATGTGAAAATCTATGAAGGCTATAAGACGAGCCTTTTCTCAAAACGCAAATTCTGAGAGTTCATTAAAGCTGAAATGTTCAAATATTGAGAGCAGTTACTGTCGTTCATAAAAAATGAATTTCTAGGCATCCTTGTTTAAAAAAAAAAAAAAAAAAAAAAAACTGACTTTGATTACAAAGTACGCGTATGAACTGTCTCAAAATAGATTCCTCAGCAATACTGGTACATCTAGTTTCACTTTCAAAAACGCACTACTGTAATGCCCCACATTAACTGTTCTCAATAGATTACACTTGAACTGGAAACCCCTCGAAGACAATAGAATGGACTTTGCTCTGCCAATATAACTCCTCTAATAAGGTTGACTAGACATTTTATATAAGATTAATTCCTCCTTCATCCCTGAAAATAGAGGTCCTTACTAAGAATCATTTTGTATAAATGTGTGATCTCTCTGTTCTTCAGTGAATGTTTTGGAATTCCCTTTCATTTTAAATTGCGGCAAACCTTTGTGAAGATATAGGCACTAATTATGTCTGGTACATTTTAAAATATACAATCTCAAGTAAATAGTTACAAGTTATTGAAAAATCCTCTACGACTGAACAGGAGGTTGCTGGGACAGGCCTGTGCTACTCATTAGTGTATAAAATACATTCAGTTTGTACTTACTCGGTACAGTACAATTTCATCAGAACCAAACACATACTTAAGTCATTCAACAGCCCCTTCTGATCTGAAAGACAATCAGAGACATCAAAGCTTTGGTTCTGAGTACTTACACTAGAATAATGATATACAACTTTGAAAAGTGTTTATAAAAATTGACATAGAAATCTCTAATACAAATTATTTCCTATCGGAACTTCTAATATTATTTCCTACATGATATATTTCTGCATGACGAGTATATCTGCAAGCACTGAACAAAGCAACAGTGTTCTCAAACAACTCCCACTTATACAAGAAAATTCTGAGCTATAATAAGAAGTTGCCATATGGTTTAGCACAAACATTTCCAAGTAATATGGTGCAAGTACTATTTCTTCCTTCTGAAAAGGGAATGAGGAATTACAATCCAATTTCACTTAATTTTTTTACATAGGCAGTTAAAAATGTCTTAAAACATTAAGAAGAGAAAATCTCTTTCAATCACTTTAACATATTTTCCTTGAATGCGAGATAATTAGTGCATATAAACAAGTCATGAAATGATGGAACTTCCCAATATTAATATACATATATTAGACATGGTTAATAAAATACATTACGTATGTACATATATATGATACAAAATGGGGTCCCAGCATAAATATATATATATTGACTTGCACTATATTACAAGTATAAATTTAGCCATGAAATGCTATATCATAGCAAGAGGGAATGTTTGGCAGACAGGTTTGTTCTAGGTAACTTGCAGAATATACTACAACACACTCTTTTGTGAAGAAGGGGCCGATGAATAATATTCATAATAATGAATGGATTACCCCATTTAGTCACTCCATATCATAACCTCTCTACACCAAGTTTCTGTCTAGCTGTGGGAAAATAAAAGTATGAAAATGAGATAAGTTTCTATAGATGTTTAGTTCTCCTTATATTGTTATCTTTCATAATTTATCCTATAAATATATTTGTTTTATGCAATCAAAGTTAAATGAAGTTTAATCTTAGCTTCTGAAATGTTAAAATACCTTACGTAATGGAGAGGAGAAAGAAGAGAATGTGTATGTCTCTGGTGAGTTTTCATACTATCCAAGATACATTTTGTGGTATTTAAACAACAGAGGCAGCACGGAGATGTATACTTCTTGAGCTACATATCTAGAAACTTAAATAACTTTTCATAAACCCAACAGTTATAAAACTATTTTAATCTGATATGAGCATACCTAAAAGTTACCGGTACTCATCTGGTGTCATTGCATAAATAGTAAATGATCAGAACTGCTTTTCTAATTACATTGAAATATAATTGTCTAATAATTTCCGATTACATTATTAGACTAATCAGAGTTAGGTACTGCAATGCAACAAATAAATCATATCTACTCCTTTGTTTTGACGAAATGAGAAATATGATGTGAAATTATTTTGTATGTATATTCATGCTCTGTATGATCTCATAAGTTAGCACTGCCTGATTTGAAATAGTACTACAAAATGAAACGTTAAAAATTATGTTTCCATTATAAGATCTGATTAGTTCCTTCTCAGTTTTGACACGACGAATTTTAATATGGTGACAAGTATGTCTGAATGCCTCAAATAGGATTTACAATCTAGTCGCATGTTGAAGTTTTGGTCACACTGTCTAATTTCTCTACATTAAACTTAAAAGAGAAACAAACTGGGAACAGAATGGAACAGCTCAAATCATTTCTATCCAGGAAAATATGAAGACCTACGATATCTGAAAAGTCTGAATATGGACAGAAAGCCTTTTTGGCACCATTGTAACATGTTACATATACAGACTCTAATATACCGGTATCAATATTCTATGTTGTATTCAGATTTAAAGATTAATGGTACTAATTAAATCTGAAACTTCTACATAAAAGAAAGAAGAAAGGAAAAGGGGGGGGGGGAATTATAGGGAAGCCAAATTAACTTACAAGTGATTATTTTGTATGCTTCATAAATTTCTGTTAAAAGGCATTTCTATTGAAATATTATTGGAAGAAATTACTAGCAAAGTCTATCTTGATTTAAAATACATTCCAAGCACTGTATTGGCGTGTTAACCCAATCTGAGTCTAGCTGTCCTTCCCCTCATATATGAAGGCTGCAATATGTCATTTCTGGAAAATAAAATATTCTTTCCAGCAGAATACTGTGCAGAATTTTAATACAAATTTTAAAAACTTCAACTCGTGCGCAAGAAATTAGGGGTAATATAAAATAACATAAACAACAAAACAGCAGGTTCTTTTAATACTGAGAGACATACATGTATAATATATATTATCACTTTATTAAGAGGGTAAAAATATTTGATGATGTAGACAAAAATTAAATGGTTTCTTTGCACAGAGCAAGATATGAAAAGAGACTGTTTTTAACATTGTAATTTTATTATACAATTTAAAAAGTGCCAATTACGATAACAATCAAATGTTTGAATTAGCTGAACAGGTCTACTGTCCATCATTTCATTTTTTCTTTTCAATGTACAAATTATAATTACGTTTTTATAAAAAAAAACAATGACAAATCATTCTTTAAAAGACATAATAATGACAAGGAAATAAAACAAGAAAACCAATGCAATAAAATAAAATTAGAGTGCTCACTTTACACAACAAAACAAATTTAAAAACGAGTAACATAGCACTATGCTTTTTACTCTTAAACGGATCCTTCATAAAATGTATATAGTAACCCCTCTCTTGTAGATGATAAAAAAAAAAGAAAGGAATTGGACTTCACAGGCCATGAAACTTGCTGTGAAACTCTGAGCTTCCAGTCTATCACTTTGAATATTTGTGCTTAACTTAAAAGAGGATTACACAGATTGTGACAGCGAAAATTATCTACAAGTGTGTTGTAGACATGATTATGTTACTCGTATGGCTTGATGATAAATATGTGACAACAAAACAGATCCCTTTGTCATGATACGTATAACCCTGGAGCATTGTGAAGTTGGTCACCAAATGTGGTCTCCTGGGTTGATTTTAGTGTACGAGGTGCACTATGGGCCATTCGTGCCTAAGTGCTTTTGTAGTAGTCTACGCTCTTACTGAGAAAGAAGAAGAAGAAGAACATGATAAAGAGTGCTAAGACACTTTGAATACACTAATAATTCCATATGTCAGAGTCATAAAATTATATTACTGGTCAATTTCACAAAAGACGATCTTTACATTGTGCCCTCTTGTAGAGTAGTTTACCTTCTCATAATTCTCAGAAACTTCGATCTCAACATAAAGAGAATAATATTTATTCTTTTTTCTTGAAACTACACAGAAAATGGGGCAATTTTCTGTATTGTTATATAGATAAAACAGTTATTTCATTTTAAATCTTCTATATTCTTGGGACTCACCAAGTTTAGATATTAGAAGAATTCGCTTTAAGTTATATCTATTTCTCTCGTATAAGTACATAATTAAAATAATATACAAAGTTTGGATTAAATGTTCCATATATTACACACTACTGATGCATTTACATTTGAACAGCGCTTTTTTTTTTTTACATTAAAATTCTGTATCACATTTTTCTATGACCCGTAACATTTGTTGGGCTGAAACTATTTCATCAGAAAAGGTAGTCTGGGGTAATACATCCAAGTGCAATAATCTTTGTAATATGAGAACTATGAAAGAATAAATATCACTAAACACAAAATATGTGTCAATTCCATACTATTAACCTTCATAGCTGAATTAAAATTACATATTGCGTTATTAGGAAGTCAGAATATACAATTTATGAGAATCCTGAGTGATCACATAGCATTTCACAAAAGAACAAGACGACACACTGAGGAGACTGAATGTCAATGATATAATGGAAATCACACCAAACTGAGGGCGTGTCTGGACTCATGGAGCAAGTCTGTGCTGGTTTGAGTCCTAATGGGGAAGGAATTTTCTCATGAAATTTCGGCCAATGTATGAGAACAGTGCCCACATAGCATCAAAATGAATTTGGGGAGCTACGATAGTAGAGAAATCCAGTTTCGTAAACTAGTTATAATGGCCGGGGAGAATCACTGTGCTGACCACAAGTTATCCCCATTTTGATTAGATGATCGTTCACCTCTGCTGAGGATGTGGACATGAGACCCAACATTCAGCTGGTTGGCCTTAGCCCTATGTGGAATTATTATTATTATTATTATTATTATTATTATTATTATTATTATTATATGGCCGAACACATTAAAACTTATTATTCAGTACAGTAGAACCCCGATTATCCGTCACTCCATTAACTGATTAGGGGATTGTCCGACTGTCTTTCGCTTCTTTTTTTTTCTACAGAAATACAGTATATGAAGTACTATGACATTTTATATTAGTACGTATTTTTTTGTAGAGGGTATTATTAATTTATTAGTCATTACAAGTCTTGACCCTTACACAGTATGGTGTACTGTTGCCATACTGTACAACTTCTATATAAAATGTCTTCCACGGATGTTAAAACAAAACATGTTGTGGTAAGTATTGAAAAAAGTGCAAATAACTGAGTGATTTGGAAAGAGAAACTGTGGCTCATTCTGCATCAGAATATGAGATTAGAGTTATTCTGTGCTCGAGAATAATCAAGAATAAAGTGTTCAAAGTATATAAATTCACAATATGAGACCTCCACTATTCCTATCTTACCACAAACAACCATAACAAGGAGTTTGTCTGGCCTTTGACAACCCGTCGTTGACAATCAGATTTACTTTGAAGAACTTCTGGTCTACTAACTAGTGTGTTAAATACAAGACCACGGAGGAAATTACGAAAATGTAAGTATTATTGTCTTAATTCACGAAAATCTTTTATAGTACGGATTATCCAATTTTTCCGATTAACCGTTCAGTTCATCCCCTTCATTAGCACGGATAATAGAGGTTCTACGGTATTTAAATTATATATGAATATGACCTTGTTACTGATAATAAATTCGTTTTTGTTACTACAGTATAAAATGCTCTTAATCATAATTTCTTTATGATGAGTACCAAAATGAAAAACAAATTTAAATTCCTATTAAGACAAATACAGTAGAACCTCAATTTAACGGACTAATAGGGGCTATGGGGTGTCTGTTAAATCGCGAATTTTTTTAAAGGTTGTTGTTGTTTAGTCGGGTAATATTTTATAATACAACTCTGAAATTTTTAACAGTACAGTACAATCTATTACTATTTTAATATGAAACACTATATAGTATTAGGGGTCCAATTATAAATATAGTATAGTAATAATAAATACTTTACAGACCATTTTAGTGATAAAAAAAAAAACCTTTCTGTTAGTTCAAAAGAATATGCAAGCACTCATTTACTGATATAAGGTTGCTGTGAACTAGTAGGCTGAATGAAGAAGCATCAATCTTCAGTTGCTTTCCAATTGCATGTTGTTTCTTTATTATTTAAGATCGAAACTGTCTAAAATAGTCTAGAAATAGAGATTTTAAAATATGTCTGTTGAATCGAGGTCCGTTAAATCGAGGGTCTACTGTATGTATACCATTAAAAGGAATTTGTGACTTCTGCACCAAGATAGTCCTTTCTTTTTTAATTCCAAATTTTGATTGGCAATCCGTAACTTCAGGATTAGACTAGTAATTATTATATCGATATTGCTTATTTTAAAGCTGAATGCTGAAGTCTGGTACACAATTTGTAACCAACATCATGTAGTATTAGAGTTATCAACTCTTGCCTATCTTCTGTTATCTCCCATATTTCACTTTATTTCATTGCAATCTGTTGTTTTCCACATTTCGTTGAGTTTCTCTAACGTCATGTAAAATAGCAATTAATAGGTTTTAACCTGAAATATATTTTGTATTAGAACTAGGTCAAAAAAAAATTCACGATATTTTAACCTACATTAATTATTATTTTGGTAACCTATCAATGAGATGAGACATTTTTCTTTCAACAGATTAAGAGATGGACGCTAGTTGATTGATAACAATATATATGACAATTGCAAAAGAAGCTTTTAATAGAAAAAGGAGCATCTTCTGCAGACCTCTGGAAAAAGAACTAAGGAAGAGATTAGTTAAATGCTTTGTGTGAAGTGTGGCATTGTATGGGGCAGAACCACGTACATTACGACGAAGTGAAGAGAAATGAACAGAACCATTGGCATGTGGATATGGAGAAGAATGGAGTGTGTGAAATGGACTGTGAGAATAAGAAATGAAGCTGTGCTAGAAGGAATAATGTTGAAACTGGTCAGGATGAGAAAAAAGAATTGACTGGGCCACAGACTACTGAAGGATGCTCTAGAAGGAATGGTGAATGGAAGAAAAGTAAGGGTAGAAGAAGATATAAGATGATAGAAATTAAGATAGATGGATCATATGTGGAGACTAAACGGAAGGTGGAAAATAGGAAAATGAAATATATATAAAATGGGGTACTTGAATTTGCGTTATTCACCTAAGCATCCCCATCTCTGAGCAATGTGCTGAAATTGTAGTCCATTTTGCCAGTAGAGGCATTGCCCTCGGAGGAAATGGGAGTACCACTTGGAAACCTACTACCACTAAAAATTTCACTTGAACCTGCTGAGCTTCGAACACAGGTTACCAGTCTGGAAAGTCAGTACTCTAGCCATTCAGTTAATGGTAAAAAAAATGTGAAATTTTTATATTGAAAATTATTATACTGTGAAGTTATAATTATAATGTAAAATTAAGTCAATTCCTTAAACTTTCTTGCTTTTACAAAAAAACAAGGTAGCAACCCAAAGAGAGTTATAACAACTTACTATGTTTAAGACAAACTTGCTTAAAAAGTATGAAATAATGATAGAATTCAGTCTCCTCAAGTAGCATCTTCATGAGGTGAGTGACATGTTTACAATGTGCACAGGAATAAAAGCAAGAGAAAAATAAAACACAACCAACCAATGACAATCAATATGCTTCATCATTACAGGCTGCAGCAACCCCTGTTCTTACAATCAAAGATTTGTATATTTTACATCATAATGATGAAAGAAGCATTTAAAAGTGAAGGGAATTCTACTACATCCCACATAAAACCGTTTTCATATTTGTGCAGTCCTATGGGTAGCCAAACTATATTGAACAAAATTATCTCCAAATATCATTTTAATATAAATGAAGCAAACCTCCCATTCCAAGTGTGGCAGTTTGAAACAACCTAGAGAGGGAACAAGTCTATTTGGCTGGACTGTCACAATTCTGCAGTTAAGCATCTGGACCACAGCCACTTAAATGCTTCTCTTCCTTCAAACTTTTAGTTCAACATCTCATGATATTATGGCCATAGCAGAACATCACAACAGATGGTAGCACCTATTAAAGCAACTAATAAATTATTTCATAGTTCATTTATTTTATAGAGACCCAAAGTGAAGTTTTAAGATTAATGCTATACCTGTAGGAATGAATACTTTTTAAAATTGCTTTGTTATTTCATTCTGAAAGACAATTTACATAAAAAAAGAGAAATAATAAATTTTTCACGCAAAAATATGACAGATTGCTCATTCAATGTAAAAAAGCATTCCACTCATTTTATGTATAAAAAAACTGCTGGGTCTAATATGCCACGAATCAGCTTCTTTCTCATTTGGTGTGGTTGGTCGAGAAATACTCAATGAAAAATTGTCATTACAATTTCACAATTTGGCCAGAAGTGCACATACACATAGGAGCAGAACTCAGGTCGGTCCACTGTCGGTATTTAAATTACATTCTCTCTTCTCGTAATAAAATAAATTAGCACACAGACAGACAAGAGTTTCCTTTTTGCAAGTCAAAAATCACACAATGACTTGGTTAGCACACATCACATCTCTGTTAAGACCAGCAGGAGGAAACAAGAGGATAAGCTAAACTCAATCTCGCTACAGCACTGAAGGAAGGGCGGGAAGGGGCAGAGAAGACGGCTCCCTGGTTCCTCCCTGGTCTTGTGTGGCCACACATTCACACGGGGCAAGAGCGGCTATCATCGTGACTGCGAACTCTCCTCCTTCTTGTGTAAGTCCACCACTTGAGTGCCGTCCAGCGGTCTGGTCGAAGGAGGCGTCGGACAAGCCAACTTGTGTCCTACCGGCCCCGGTCCAGGACCCGGTCCCGGTCCAGGCCCTGCCCGATGGTGGAGATGATGGTTATTCTGCATCGCTCCAGAGGGACTAGGGGCCTTTCCCCGTAAATGGGGTCCTGGGGGTGGCGGGTAGGGTTGGAACAACTTGGCACGCTCTTCTTCCTCAGCCCTAAAAGCAGCGGCCATCAGAGGGTTGAAACGTAACTGCTGGAGAGGGTCGAACCTATATGGGTTGTCTCGGAAAGGGTCTGCTCCAGGCCAAGTCGAACCAGGAGCAGCTGGAAAATGAGGGGGTAGGGGTGGTCCACCCAATGTTGGCGGGACAACCCTGGATAGTGTTGGAGGAGGAGGAATGCCGTGAGGATGGCGGGATAAGTAATGGTGAGGGTGGAAACGGGCGTCGGTTGTCGCTCCGGGCCGGTTCAACAATACCACTTCATCCTCTTTGCCAGTCCGGGGTTCCTCCTTCACCCGCACTCCGTCACCATCCGGTGTTGTGCCGTTGCGGAGAGGCGACCTGTCCCTAGATATCATCTTGCTGCTGTTCTCCACACGCTGCTGGTGGAGCAGGCGTTCCCGCTCGCGCTCACGCTCCAGTTCCCGTCTCTCCAGCTCCCTCCTCTCTTTCTCCCTTCTTTCCCTTTCCCTTTCTCGCTCCCTCTCTCTCTCGCGCTCGCGTTCTCTCTCCCGTTCTGCCTCCAACTTCCGCTGCTTCTCCTCCCTCTCTCTTTCTCGTCTCTCTCTCTCCCGCTGCTCTTCTCTCTCACGCTCTCTGCGGCAACGTTCCCGTTCTCTTTCCCGCTCTCTCTCGCGCTCCCGTTCCCGCTCCTCCATCTCTCTCCTCTCCAGTGGATTGGGCTCAGGTTTCAGACCCCATGGACTCGTGGCCGACGTTGGAAAACCGCCCGCGGTTCGTTGCAGTCTGAAATCACCATACAGTAAGCAACATATCTCATATCTCCCATACTGTGATGAGCTCAGGAACTGGCTGAAAAGCAAAATTTTTCATTTTGAACTAAAAATGTCTCTCCCGGGAATTCCAGGAGCATCTAGTCTATTCTAATTTAACTTTAAACTATTTAAAACAAATTCAGCTTAAAAGAATTGAATTGAAACCTAACGAATCTCTTGTTTTCAATAATACACAGATAACTCTAACAAATATTGGGTACCTTCTACACATAGGAATCTCTCTACTTTCTGAACTATGTATTGACATAAATTAATTGCGTTTATTAATTTCTTTTCAAGCTAAACTGGAGAATTCCCACGGTATCTTTGAACCGTGCCGTTACGTTTAGCACCAGATTTAAGTAAATACACAATCTTGCCAACATAAGAACACGACGTTGGTGTGTGGCGTCGTTGGAGGGAGAAATTTGTTTCTTTTCTCTCTTTACCTCCTTCGTTCTGAACATTACTGAGAGATAGCACCACTGTTAGCTACAAGATATATTTGCGCAAATATATTGAAGTAGATTACGTGACCTATTACGTGACTTAGATGAGAGTCTCGAGACAAAACAGTTTTGCTATATTTCTTTTTTTATTAAATGTTAAGCACAGGAACGCCATTTCGTAATTTTATTTAAGAAACAAGCCAAACAAATTATCTTTGCAACAAAAACGGATGCTCCCTGGACCAAATTATCGTATTTTATAATTGTTTGAATGCAACAGAAGCCAGAAGTCTTGCACTTGACTAATGCAGTGAATTATTTAAGAATATAGTCGCGAATTTTACTACCACCATTTCGATTGTGTTTTGTTTGGCATGGCTCGGTACGGCCCGGTGACTAGTGGCCAGCGAGTAACGTCAACTATCGACATTGCTCTGCCGTGGATATTATCCAGTTGTTCCTCTTTTCATAATTTGTTAACTTTTTTTTTTTTTTTTTTTTTTTTTTTTTGCAATTTTAGAATTACTGGTAATAGTGGAATGGCACATGCTTCATCTATGATGCTTGAATGATGATACTAATGATTATCAATGGTTAAATTGGAAAGTTTCCTATGCCGTGATATTTCCTTATTTCTTTCTATGTGTTTCCATTTCCGAAGGCGAAAATGATTTCAGAAAGTTTCCTGTATATTTCTAGATTTTTGTGTTTGTTATAGATATGTCTATACTGTGGGTTTTCTCCAAAACAAAGTGTTAAAAACATCGTATTGGATAAAAGTAATGAATTTTGTCTTGGAGATCTGTGTTGTGTGAATTTAATCAAAATATATCTTAATAACACACATGTTCTTTTCATCAACATCAAATTCTTTGGAGTTATTTTCGTTTGGAAATAGGATTCTCCTGTTACTGTATCCACACCAAAGAAAATTTATTACTTATTGTTAATAATGTAGCTAAGAATTTCAAGTATCTTTCTCTCTGAAATTTTTTATTCCTATAGCTCTGACATGAATTTGAATTTGCTCAGATACACACTTACCGGCTCCATGGATCATGAACAGGACCAAGGGCTGGGAGAGGAGGAAGGTCTCTTGGTGGAGGGAACACTGATGCTCCAAGGCCGGGAAATGCAGAATTTGGACCCGCAAAAGTAGCAGGGTAGCGTCCAAATGGAGATACTCCACTTCCTGCAACAATGTACGAGAATTTATCATTTCTAGAAGAAGTGAACAAGAAATAATAATAATAATAATAATAATAATAATAATAATAATAATAAACACTGGTTAGACAGTAACCTCAGATCATACTGTCCACACCATTAGCATGTGGTGGCAAGCAGTAGTGTTGTCAAGTCATTCACTCTTCAAAAAATCCATTTACGAACGTGTTTTTTTTTTAAAGTAAAATACGGGTTTGAGAATAACGCTAAATTGAATTATATTAATCATATTGACAGGTGTTTAAGTAAAAGGGCTTAAGCCCAATTTCTTTTAAATGTGACTTTTTACTGCTGTAATTAGTGTAACTAGTTAAAATTTATTACAAAACGTGAAGATTATGTTTTTTGACAATTATGTTTACATTCCTTCATATAAAGTAACTAATAATAATGTGTTAACATTTAATTACTGTACAGCTATTTCTGAAAAATGTTTTTTTTTGTGGGATAAGCCCTTTTACCTGAACACCGTCGATATGTCATAATTATTGGGAACTTGAAAATTTCGCGTTGAATGAGGAAAACTTGCGGCCATCTAAAATCGTGGTTATACTGTATTTTTCACTCATGAGTATCTGGCAACCCTAGTGAGTATATTTCTCCATAACTTCTTTAAGTATCAAATTCACTCAACATTCTCGTATACAACAATACAAAATGTTGTTGTTGTTTTCTAATGCCAGGCGTTTGACAATAAAGTCATTTGACCTCTTGCACTCAATATTTTTCAAAGATATTATCATGGAGGTGTTCCGAATCCATTTCTTGGTTTGAGTTGCACAATGGACAGTTAGGGGACTGATATATTTCAATTCTATGCAGATGTTTTGCCAAACAATCATGGCCTGTTGCCAATCTAAATGCAGCTACAGACGATTTTCGTGGTAAATCGGGAATTAACTGTGGATTTTGATGCAGAGAGTTCCATTTTTTCCCTTGGGATTGAGTTATCAAATTTTGTTTGTTGAAGTCTAAGTATGTAGATTTAATAAATCTCTTCACAGAGTAATACACAGATTTAGTAACAGGTCTGTAAGTAGCAGTGCTGCCCTTCTTTGCTAAAGCATCCGCATTCTCGTTTCCCAGGATTCCACAATGGGATGGTATCCATTGGAATACAATTCTTTTATTGAGTGATATTAATTGAGAGAGCATTTTAGTTATTTCTGCTGTTTGAGATGAAGGTGTGTGTTTAGAGACAATTGATAGAATAACTGCTTTGGAGTCTGACAATATAACTGCATTCCTAAATTTATTGATGTGGCATAGAAGATTCCTGAGACATTCATTTATTGCAATGATTTCACCATCAAAACTTGTTGTTCCATATCTAAGTGATGTATAAAGTGAGAAGAGACAGCATGTAACACCTGCATCGGCACCTTGTTCTCTGGAGATCAAGGATCCGTCGGTGTATAAATGAAGCCAGTTTTGTGGAGGGTACCTAATATTAATTGTCTCTAAAGACAATTGTTTCAGTATTTCAATGTTTAACAATACAAAATTAATTTATAATTGAAGACCTCCCTCGAATATGGGTGTAACCAAGAAACCTATAACACACGTTTCAGCTGAAAATAAAATAATTTCAGGGACACATTTCGTTAGGCCTATATCTATCAGCAGGACAGGAGTAGGCACTGGGTTTCCCCTTCTCTCTTCCTAACCTTCATCGTCATCCTCACCCACTCCCTACACTATACTTACATATACACTTACCCTAGTACATGACATAACTCTTCACACATACACGCACATACGCAATTTCATTAGTCGAGGATACAAGTTTTCTGAGCTATTGGATACATTTATTTACTGTTATAAATGAATGCTTCAAAAATACTTTTTCCACCGAAGTGACATATTTCATTAATTTGTTGTTATTATCTAATGCCGGGCTTTGGCAATGAAGCCATTAGCGTTCTTGCTCTCCAATATTTCTCTGTGGTGGATCCATCAGGTAGAACTTCACAGGTTATGAGATGATCTTCAGTCATTTCTTCTTCTTTGTTGCATAGAGGGCAATTTGGATTTGTGTAAATTCCTATTTTATTCAAATGTTTGGCCAAATAATCGTGTTCTGTAAGCAGTCTGAATTTTGCTACTGCAGATTTACGTGGGATTTCTGGAATAATTTCTGTTTTTTTTATTAAAATGCTCCATTTTTTATCTTTGGCTTTGGTACATAGTGCTTGGTTTTGCTTGATTTTATATCTATTTTTAATTAGTCTTTTGATGGATGTAAAAGGTAGGCTTGTATTTGTATTCTGAATTAAATTAGATCCTTTTTTGGCAAGAAAGTCAGCAGTTTCATTTCCAGCAATTCCGCAATGTGCAGGTATCCATTGCAATTGAATTCTTTTCTGTAGTTTTTGAAGTTGTTGGATCATTTTGTGACATTCTTTAATTTGGATTGACATCATTTTGAAATTTATCTATTCTGTATAGTAGGTGTTGGAGTGAGATATGAATAGCCATTATTTCCGCATCAAAATTTGTTGTATGATGTCCTGCTGGTTGATAAAATGAGAATAAAGCACAAGTAATTCCTGATCCTCAGTTGTTATCGATAGTAGACCCATCTGTGTAGATTTTTTTTTTATCAGCATGCTCCATTACATTGGAGTAATACTACATGCTTTACATAAAATATTACAATAATTAGTTACATAATTTATGACATGAGAACAAGATATTTACAATTTTGATTGTGATCTTGAAATTCTTATAGATACAAGTGTTGCCTAATTGTACTTCTTATATTTTAGGTTACCATCATTGTTAATATTATTTCTAATTTCAATTACTGTTACATTTTGCCAAATTCCATGGATTTTATAAATTTTCTGAAGCTTTTGAGGTATGCTGTTGTGAACTGATCAAAAGGTGGAGGCCAGGTTTGACCTGTGCGTATTATACTAGCTCGTAGGATTCTTCTTTCTTTTATCAGTGTGGCACATCTTAATATTATATGGTTGACTGTCTGCTCTTCTTTTAGTCTGCAAGGGCAGGTTGGAGTTGGGATGATCTCGAATCTGTGAAGGTACGATCTTGTGAAGCCATGACCTGTCACAATAGAAGTAAATTCTGCCCCGACAGGTAAATTTATCTGTGTAGATATGTAACCATTCTTGTGGTGGGTATCTATTGTTCACAGCTTCTAATGCCAGCGCTTTTAGTACAGGTTTGGAAGTTTCAGATTTTGTAACTGGTTCTTCTAAATCTAGTTGAATGTTAATTGGTTCGAAGGTTAGAGGGTTTTCTCTGTTTCATTAATTTGTTGTTACACTCTTTTTTCGAAAGAGTGTCTTCAATTATAGTAGAGCATTCAGCAAATCTCATATGAAAACTTTTATGACAATTACCAAGATGGCCGGCAGGCGTATTGAGAAAGGTGCTTGGGTGAGGCGCTGCTTCGAAAGGTGGCCCTCTATGTGCTGCCAGAGACGGGGCGAATGAAGGCAGCTCATGAGGGCGGGGGGGAGCAGCCAGACCAGTGGGAAACAGGTGGTTGGGCGGCCTTAGCAGTTCTGCTTTCCCCGCCCCTGCTTTCGCCTCTTGCTGCTGCTTCTGTTGGTGATGGTAGATCTCCCAAGCAATGCGCACATGCATCGCATTCCAACGACCCGATTTCTGCAATCAGATATATTTCCATTTAATTTTAATAATTAACAAACATCAACATGTGTCTTATGTATAACAAGCAACTACTTTCTACAATATGCAACTAATTATTTTGTGAGTTTATCAAACAAGCGACTTCCGAACTTCCCAATTTTATAGGACACTTACCTGCACAGACCACCATATGACAGCATTTAAGAACACACTCAGGTGAAATTTGAATTTTCTTAACTATCTGAACTAGATCTTTAAAATTTTGTACACGTCATACTGCATATAAATATGCCTCTGTACAAAATTTCAACTCATTTGATCCAAAATTGTTTGAATTATTATCATTTTTGTAAATTTAAATTTTATTTTGAAAAATCACTACACCGCTTTCTCCACACACCTTTCAAACTCCCTGAAACATAACTTGCTATTTACTCTTTTCAGATTATTCTTCAAGAGCTAAGAAACCATTATTTTGTATAGTAAAATATGTTGTTGTTGTTTTCTAATGCCAGGCATTTGACAATAAAGTCATTTGACCTCTTGCACTCCAATATTTTTCAAAGATATTATCATGGCCAGCCAATGAAGCACAGATTTGAGGTGTTCCGAATCCATTTCTTGGTTTGAGTTGCACAATGGGCAGTTAGGGGACTGATATATTCCAATTCTATGCAGGTGTTTGGCCAAACAATCATGGCCTGTTGCCAATCTAAATGCAGCTACAGACGATTTTCGTGGTAAATCATCGGGAATTAACTGTGGATTTTGATGCAGAGAGTATAGTATAGTAAAGTAGAGTATAGTCAAATATAAAAACAGGTAAAAATATATGATATGAAGGAAATTACAAAATTAAGTTACACATGATTATGGCAGACCAAGTAACTTTTATTGAGTGACGCACTACAATGCGAAGTGACACAGATACATCACATTATTTTTCAACATAGTCACCAAGTCTCTGTAAACAACGGTCTGAACGTTCTATTAATTGTTCAATTCCTTGATGATAGAAATCCGCTCCTTGTCATGGAGCCATCGCAGAACCGCTATTTGAACTTGTTCATCTTTGGCAAATCTGTTTCCACTCAGTTGTTTTTTCAGCTTGCCGAACAGATGGAAATCGCATGGTGCAAGATCCGGACTGTATGTTGGGTGCTTCAATACCTCCCATCGAAAATGCTGAAGGAAAGCATGTGTTGTGCATATTGTGTGTGGTGTAGCATTGTCAACAATGCCTTTGCTCAACTTTCTACGCCTCTTGTGCTTTATGGCGTTGCGCAGTGACGTCAATGCTCGATAGTAAGAATCAACATTAACGGTTGTGTCTTTTTGCATAAACTCTGTATAAACAACTCCTTCACAGTCGAAGACAACAGTGGCCATGACCTTCCTTGCTGATGGCGCAACTTTGAATTTTTTCCGCACTGGCAAGGATGTGTGTCTCCATTACATAGACGCCCTCTTTGTTTCAGGTGTAAATGATGCACCCATGTCTCATTGCCCGTAATGATGCGGCTTAGAAAATCATTGCCTTCAACAGAGTAACGCTGAAGGAAGTCCAAAGAAGCCATAAACTTTGCTTCTTTGTGTGCGGGTGTCAGTGATCGTGGAACCCAACGTGAGCACAATTTCTGATACTGCAGATGGTCTCGGACGATGAAATGAGCACTGCCTATTGAGATACTGAACTCCTGTGCAATTTCTGCTATATTCACTCTGTGATTGCTGCGGATCATTTCATCGACTTTCTGGATAGTCTTCTGTGGTCAATGTTGAAGGCCTTCCTTCTCGATCAGCATCATCCACGTCTGTCAGCCTTGCTCAAATTGTTGGCACCATTTCACAATAGCTGGATGCGACATTACATTGGGTCCATACACCGCCACAATTTCAAGGTGAATCTCTGCGCAATTTAGAAGTTTTGCCTATAAGAATTGTACTGTTCCGCGTACTTCAACTTTGGAGTGTTTCCAGTTGACGCGCCATTTCACTCTCGCACTACGATGCACCTCTTTTCACTACCATAGCACAACTGTCTCTGCGGGAAGCCGTGCACATGAACTCTATTCTGACAATGTGCCGCTCTTGTTGCGCAATGCTCTTAGTATCAGACGACATATGTAACTTACTTTTTGAATACTCCTTGTATCTAGGAAAAAAAAAAAAAAACCCAAATATTTTGAGGTTTAAAGTAAAATTATGAAAGCAAGTTTTCTTAAGCATATCTTTAAGAAAACCTATAAAAAAACAAGCACATAATACAAAATTTGGAGTAGCATTTTTAGTAAAGTAACATGTAAGAAAACTGCAAATGAAAAAAATCTGGGTTGAAAAGTTTGTAGAGAGGTTCTCTGAATTATATATAATTTTTTAATGTTAAAAACAAAAAAAAAATATTCGATTTTTTTTAACTCACAAAATTTCACAATAGTGTATCCTTTAGATTTTTTTTACCAAAAAAATAATACAATATTACAATTCAATTTGATATCAGTTTTCAGGTAGTTGTTTCCTTGAAGTTTGGTGGTCTGCTGACCGATCTAGATTGGTTGAAATTTAAACCATCTGAATTTTCAATCTTGATTGTTACAGTTAAGAAGTCATATGCTGCGATTTTATTGGTGTAGTTTTCAGTGTTTTGCTTAGCAAATGTAATAATTTCTTTATTAAGGAAGTAATGTTGAGTTTTCTTAGAAAGAAAAGACGCATTGAAGAGTCAATACAAAGTGCATACACTGCATTTAATTAAGAAAATTCCCAATTGTTTTAAAGTGAAAGTGAAATCTATGAACCAGTAATTCCATCTGTGTTACCTTCATCTAGTGCTGTTAGTGGTGAGTCAATGAAAGAATAGGTTGGACGTGAAATCAAATTATCAAAAACGATGGGAAACTAAATAAGATTGGTTGTATTTTGATCATACTTGGGGTGATGCATTTTGTAAGCAGTGTGCAATGCATTTAAAAATGACATGGAAGCTTTTAAAAAACAGATAGGACATTCATATCAGTGCCCTTTAAAACTTCAGAAAAGCTACTGAAAGACGCATTTGTTTAATTCATAGGCCTACTAAATTTAGTGGTTTATGTCTAAAGAATACTTAATGCTGATTTTATGGGACAATTTTACATAGAAAGATACTGTAGTTCATTTTCACCATGTTTTACATAAAAATATTAACGTTTTTAAGTTAATATCTATATCAACATATAGTACTTACTTATGGTTTTTAAGGAACCCGGAGGTTCATTGTCACCCTCACATAAGCCCACCATCAGTCTCTACCCTAAGCAAGATTAATCCAGTCTCTACAGTCATATCTCACCTCTTTCAAATCCATTTTAATATTATCCTCCCATCTACGTCTCAGCCTCCCCAAAGGTCTTTTCCCCTCCCGCCTCCCAACTAACACTCTATAGACATTTCTGGAATATTAATATATAGTAGTAGTATTTAAAACAAACATAAACGAAGGAAAGCTCTATTTCTTAAATTGTCTCCATTTTTCTATGTTTCCTTTTACACAGACTGCCTCTATTGTTACGTAAGATCCGAATTATTTCTTTTGCTCTTGGTTCCACATTCCCTCTCTCCCAGCTACACCCATGCTCACATATGCGTCTGATTTTTTGCGTCATATAGGACTTTTACTGTAATATTAAAATTAATATTCTCAAAACAGAAACCGTATTGCTAGCCTACAGTTCCTATGTACAGCTGCAGGTGGGTCTGCCTTCTGGTACCTAGTAGGGTCATGTGATAATTCTCCTGTCTATACCTTGATATCATAAATGTAGTGAGATACAGTTCCACAAATCTTTCTGTACAGATTTTGTATTACATCTCTGCTTCTGTGCAATGTCATGTTTGCAGTAGGGGGGAAAACGAGATAACAAAAATTTGCAATGCTTTTAGATGTTCTGACGCTCAAGACTAAGATAAGCCATTTTAAGTGTAACAGTCACTCACCAGCAGAGATATAATAAAAGAACTGTAGATGCTATGTCACTGTCCAATTCACTGCGGGCTAAAGCAGGGAGATGCACTATCACCTTTACTTTTTAACTTCGCTCTAGAATATGCCATTAGGAAAGTTCAGGATAACAGGCTGGGTTTGGAATTGAACGGGTTACATCAGCTTCTTGTCTATGCGGATGACGTGAATATGTTAGGAAAAAATCCACAAACGATTAGGGAAAACACGGAAATTTTACTTGAAGCAAGTAAAGCGATCGGTTTGGAAGTAAATCCCGAAAAGACTAAGTATATGATTATGTCTCGTGACCAGAATATTGTACGAAATGGAAATATAAAAATTGGAGATTTATCCTTCGAAGAGGTGGAAAAATTCAAATATCTTGGAGCAACAATAACAAATATAAATACACTCGGGAGGAAATTAAACGCAGAATAAATATGGGAAATGCCTGTTATTATTCGGTTGAGAAGCTCTTATCATCCAGTCTGCTGTCCAAAAATCTGAAAGTTAGAATTTATAAAACGGTTATATTACCGGCTCTTCTGTATGGTTGTGAAACTTGGACTCTCACTCTGAGAGAGGAACATAGGTTAAGGGTGTTTGAGAATAAGGTGCTTAGGAAAATACTTGGGGCTAAGCGGGATGAAGTTACAGGAGAATGGAGAAAGTTACACAACACAGAACTGCACACATTGTATTCTTCACCTGACATAATTAGGAACATTAAATTCAGACGTTTGAGATGGGCAGGACATGTATCACGTATGGGCGAATCCAGAAATGCATATAGAGTGTTAGTTGGGAGACCGGAGGGAAAAAGACCTTTGGGGAGGCCGAGACGTAGATGGGAGGATAATATTAAAATGGATTTGAGGGAGGTGGGGTATGATGATAGAGACTAGATTAAACTTGCACAGGATAGGGACCGCTGGCAGGCTTGTGTGGGGGCGGCAATGAACCTTCGGGTTCCTTAAAAGCCATTTGTAAGTAAGTAAGTAAGTAGATGCTATGTATCTGATTAATAGGATGGAACAAAAGTAACTAAGAATATATTAATGCTATACATGAAGAATTAAAAAAAAAAATCACGTACAAAATAATGAACATTAAGTCAGTATTTCAATACTCAGAGCACTCTTCGTATCAGAATCACAAATCATATTCCACTCTGCGACAATCACAATTTTACATTCTTAAATCTAACACAATATAGCCACAAATGTCACTATGGGTGTTGTGTAAATATGGCGTATCTATAAACATGCAGTCTCTTTATGGAAAATTCAATGGGAAAGAAACCCCAAATTGAATGTAACAAAATAAACATTAATTAGGTGTAAAATGCAGCCACTTAGGAAGAAGACACCTACCACTGGTTTAGGTTTCGAGGGATCACCCATCTGCTGTGGAAAAACAAAGAAAACAAAGCGTTACTCACAGGGTAAAAGCAGGGCGCCAACAAACTAGGTACACATTCAAGCATTATGACTTGGGGTCGAGGCAGGAATTAGTAAACATGACAAAATTTTTTATCACCAATCTTCATGCAAAATCAAAATCATGTAGAATGCAGCACGAAACTGAACCATGCAAAGACCCTAACCTCAGCACCTATGATATAAAAATACATGTAGTTGTTATATCTAAGACAGTGGAAAGTGGAATTCTAATAATAATTATAAAATTTAATTCAAGACAAATACAAAACTATTAACTGTATAATGAAAACATTATGTTAACACAGAATTGCTCCTAATTTGTTCGAGGAATAAAATTTCTTGTAAATAAAAGCCATGAAATATTTAATATCTATGTCAAATATTCACCACTAATACTACCTACAGAAAATTTCTCTGAGACTATTTTCAACTAAAAATTTCATGATTACGTAAATTAAAAAACAGTCAAGAATAGTTACTATGTGTTTGCTATTTCAAATACACATTCTTACATCTTAGACCAGAGTACCTGATTTTATACGAAACAAGGTCATATATTCATACACAACAAAGATGGAGAAGGGAAGGATCACGAAAATTATCTATTATCCCACGTTAATATCCAATTATGTATATCGCCTAAGTGTGTATGAATTTATATCCCCTTCCTCCTATAACTCAACCATCCACATTCTATATATCATCATTAAATCACACATGTAATTAATATTTTGTATACTGAACAATACTTATGCAATTCTTTATGGTTATTCAGGGTCAATGTGATAGTGGAATTAATTTAATATTAGAACAATGATGAATGAATTCAAAGTTTTCATAGGAAGCTTGTCCCATTGCCACTTTGTTCACTAGAAGACTCTCAAAATTCCCCTAGGATTGAACACAGATCCCTCTTGTGAAAAACTATTAACATGTGGCTTAGCTATGGAAAAATCTTACCTTTCAAATGTAAGATACTGTATTTACATTGGTGATGGGAGATACAATTACAATAAGAATTGCATACAACAACTAAAAATCACTGAAAATCATTACTATGGAATGAATATAAAATCACTAGTCAAGAAAATTAGGTAATGAAATATATATTTTTTCATTATTTCATCGACTAACACTTTTTTTATGTAATGGACATGTATATACACAACTATGCATATTAAATTCATGTTATAGGAGATGAAATTTTGAGTTACCCTACAACTAATACAAATCCATTACTTCTATCTATGCAAGTGTTATTGTTATTAACGTTAGAAATTGGTATATTCTTTTTGAACATCCCTGTATCATTAGGCCTCATTTTTAAACTGTAAGACATTACAAATATATAGGGGAGAGTTAGGTTGTATCGACCATCGGGTAATATCAAACAGTGCGTTTCTTTCATCTATCACCAGATGGTAGTACCTGGATAACATGGTTACGTTTCTGTATGCATCATAACAGAAACATAACCATATCATTCAGGTACTATCATCTGGTGGTATATGAAAGAAACGCAGTGTCCAATATTACCCGTTGTCTGATACTACCCAACTCTCCCATACACAGCAGTTTTATATGCAATCATTTTAAGACCATGATTATTTCAACTGAATGTAAGGCTTCTAAAAGTATTATGTATTATGAAGTCAATTATTCCTTTCACATTACAATTTGATTTAAAGTGTCCTCCTGGTTATATACACTGCAACCAACTAGAGATAAAATATTTCAAAATTTTTCTCCATCTGCTTTGTACCAGTTAGTTCTTACATTTAAATAAACTACAAGCAATTAATATTTCCATAACCAAGAAGAGAAAGATTTCAATTATAGTTCGAGTTAAAAAAAAAGTAGGTTTGTAATGATTACTCCACAAAAAGTATCTAGAAGTTATGCATTGCTACACAAAAAAATTAAAATCTTGGAAAAGAAGTGGACATTGCCTTTGCCACTTACACTATCCACAAAAAGGTTTTCCTAATACAAATTAATTTGTAGTTTAGCAGACGTATTAAAAATTAGACAATGGACAATGCCCCAAAGGCGAGCTGCTGATCAATGCTAGACATCATCGTGTACGACATGCTTTGGCGATATCGTTAAAAACTTTAAATTGGGAGATTCATGAGGAAGTACATTGTGTATCATCAGATTGTTCTTTTAGACGGGCAGACATTATTGCTATCAACGGATGCTTAAAACGGGCTCTTGTTCTTGACTCTACTATCCGTTTCGAAAGAAACCTAAATCAGGCCACCGAAGTTGATATTGAGAAGAAGTCTATAATATGAACCTTGTCTGCCATATCTTTCTCAAAAGTACAACGTCCCTCTTAAACAATGGTCTGTCATTGGTTTGCTGTTTGGCAGTAGAGATTCAATTACAAAATTCACATGGAATTATCTCAAGGAACTTCACATTCCTTTTGATTATGTAATGTCTATTCTTATAAATATTATCAAGGATTCTCTTCAAAATCGTGACAACGGTTTTTAGTTCTTTTAAGCATTCTGATTATTGTATTGTCTCTGTTCTGTAAAGAATTTTAGATAAGGGCGCAAATAGCCATAGATGCTGACGCGCCCTTTTTAAACCCCACTAACTAACTAACTAACTAATTCTCTTCAAATATTACATCATCATCTCTATTTCAATTAATCAACTTATATTTGCCTTCAACAATTAACTTTCTTTTTTCTTTAATGTATCAAATCCATGTTTATTGTATTCAGGACCCTTGTGGTCACTCAAATTCTTTGAGCTGATGTCTATAATTTAGAAATTTATTAAGAGACTTCCCAACATCATAATGTTAATATTATTAAGATATAAAATTATGAAATCAAATAATTCAATTTTAACTCAGGATTTGAATCCAGATTTCTTGGCGTGAAAAAATGAAGCACTGACGATTTGCCTGAGATAATGACACAACTAAATTGTCAAGAAATAAACATAAGGCTGTCAAAAGCAATTTTCAACCTTAAGTGCTCATCAGTAATTGAGATAAAAGGATGGAAACAAATCTGCTTTAAAATGGTAAATATAAAACACAACGAGGGGAAGAATGGTTGGAAACATGCACCCACTATCACACAAGAGAACACTGCATATCAATGTGTTTATTACCTTTGGTGTAAAAGTAGGGAGATGATTGGGTGGAGCAAAGGGAGTAGAGCCCCCTAGACTAGGATGCAATAAACCTGGTGAAAATCCAGGGTAACTCGTGAGTCCAAGATTCTGCCTATAGAATGGGGAATCCACACCACCTAGCTTCGGGATGTCCTTAAACTGAAAACAAGTAAGTGATAACATTATTTAGTTATAGTCTAACCAAAACATAAATTTTAACATGAAGTTCTACAATAGATTTGAGGCAATTAATAATAAATACAGACAGGCAAAATATGAAATTTCATATTCTAAATCATTCCTGCTAGCTGTATGGCAACAAGAATTTTCACGATTCATGATGTGTAGATTGCAATTAATCACAAAAAGTTTCATATTTCATAATGTTTTGATAAAATTTTCGTATTCTATAAAAGTCTTCAAATGTTTTCATATTTTGCAAGGTTCTTTTTTATTTTCACTACCACTGAGCAGGGCTTTCAGGAGACAATAGAGATGTTTTCCAGAAACACTTTAAAACTCAAGCTACCCATTTCACAAACATTCTGAAACTGCCAAGGACATGCGAAATCTCCAATTTCCCCTGTAGAGTCATTGAAGTCGTAGAGTCTATGAATTCTAAAAAGCCAAAAGAAAGTAAATGGTTCCTATTCCACATTTGCTCATTCTTTCGAATCCAGCAAAAGTCTTTTCAGTGTTGCCATGCCTGATTTTAAATGGGTTTCAACTATCAATTTTACTGTCTCCTCCTTTTGCAACTTCATGGGTTCTTCATTGTATAAAACAATATTAACTGACAGAAGGTATACTCCTTTGGCAGAAAATGTAGAAAAATCATTTGTGTTGTATAGTAACCAGTATTGAGTCCACCCTATGTAAGAACTAAGAACTTTTTTTTTTTTTGTTCTCTTCAGTTACCTAGTTCTTGAATTCAGGTAACAAACTGTTTAATTATGTATATTTATTGTATTTTATTTGTTAGAATATTAAATATAGACAAAACTTTAATCTCTGAAGGTTTCTTTGTAAATAATGTATACTTGCTCCAAATGGTTTAGGAACGAAGACATTTTAGCATTGAAATATTTATGTCCTATTTTCATAATAAGAATCCATGGTGCTACAGCCCGTGAAGGGCCTAGACCGACCAGCTGGCTGCTGGCTTCACGCCCACATGCCGAAGCAGAGGTGGACGATCATCCAACCAGAATGGAGGTATCGTGTGGTTAGCACGATGATCCCCCAGCCGTTATAGCTGGCATTTACAACCGGATTTCACTACCTATTGCAGCTCCCCAAGTGAATCATGATGCTGGGTGGGCACCTATCCCATACACTGGCCGAAATTTCATGAGAAAATTACTTCCCCCCATGAGGATTCGAACCAGTGCGCATTCCGTAACACGAGTCCTAGGCAGATGCCTTAGACCATGAAGCCACAGTGCGGGACCATATTTTCATAATCTGACAAAATAAATTTCATGTTTTGACAAAATTTTCTTCATGTTGTGCCAGTCTCTAGTAATAAATAATGAAAACAATAAATATATACAATTTACAAAACATTACAAAGAAGCATCTTAATTTTATTATAAAACTATACTTGGTTTGAACGAAAAATAAAGAAATCTGCAAGTACCATAACATAATTAGTACTTACTACAAGTTAAAAGTTCCTACTGAGAAATTCCTGTTACTTTCAATTCATCACAGAGGAGAATGAACAGGAAGAGCATGAAAAAGACAAAAGAATGAGGAGGAGAAAGTTAAGGAAACAAATGAAGAAAAAACAGCAGCAGAAAGAGGAACAAGTATGAAGAGGAAGAGAAGAGGAAAAAAAGAGGAGAAACAACAGTAGCAAAAAGAGTTTTAAAATGATGGGAAGAATTAAGAAAAGAAGAAGAAAAAGGAAGTAAAGGATAAGAAAGAATTTTATTTATCAAGAGCAATACTTCAAGCCGACTCACCAGTGGCGGTGGAAAGAGAGAAGGTGCGGGTGGAGGTGGCAGTATCGGTGTTGTGTGCTGGTGCACGTGTGTGTGCTGATGTTGATGGTGATGCATCTCAGTCCGCAGGTATGGCGGCGGTCCTACATTCAATGTACGGTCTTGCGATGCCAGAAACCTGCTGTCCAACTCCCGACGTAACAGGTCCGCTTGGTCTGCAATGTCACAACCAAATTGTTCAAGTACAAAGCTGACTTTAGCGAAAAAATTATCTTTATCTGATGAACCTTTCTTCTAATCAGCAATTAAATGATCTTAAACCAGATAATTATTGTTTTTTAAAAAGAAAACATTTTATTTTACCTGTTCTACAATAATGTACAATTGCAATATGTATATAATTAGAGTTTTCATTAGCCATATTTATATAAAAATTGTGATAATAGTTCAGCCATTCTTTTGTAATGGATGTGACATGTACACAGTTTTAGAAGTAAAATGTTTAAAATGAAATAGTTTTATATGCTGCAGTCTCACCTCGTCATCTTCCGGTCTTTCTTAGATTCATGTGAATTTTCATTTTATCATCGTTTTTTACACTGTAACGGTTATGACAAAAATTTCATACACCTGAATGCTTCATTTTATATTATATTTTATGTATGACTTGAGGCTTTCCCGGCGTTTGCTAACTCTTCTCGGGTTTTCAGTCAGGTGAGTTGGAGATTAGATTCCAAGCTTTCGATGGCTAGCTCTGCCATCTTCTTCAGGGATGAAGTGACGTGGGACCATGTCTAGCCGGTATATATGCAAAAGTAGAGCTTCCCACTATGGGCCAATCAGGAGCTAGTTCCTAGTCCCGACCGCCAGGCGCATTGTGGTTGGTGGACGCGGCAGCCAATCAGGAGCTACTTGTTGGTCCCGACTGTCTGCCATGTGCTGGTGATCAAAGCGTATTGATGGCTTGGAATCTAATCTCCAACTCACCTGGCTGAGAACCCGAGAAGAGTTATTCAATTATATTTTAAAAATTATTTACTAGTACCTAAAGGATGACATTAACTATCCATGTTGACTAAGTGCCATGATTGTTTATTTTAATTTTCTGTAGCAGATGTGACATTGATTTGTAACGGATGTGGCAATTAACACGTAACATATGTTTTTACTTTATTTCACACTGAAAATTAATGCTTCACAAATATTCTGTAAACACATTTGGCTATGAAATATTCAGGCATTTTTTACTACACATTATTTTCACGCTGAGGTAAATAATTTTATTTTTATTGTTTTAGTATGAGGTGTCTGTTATAAAAGAATCGCTGAGTTCTCACTACAGTAGAACCTCGATTACCCGTCACCCTATTATCCGACTGGCCGATTATTCAACTGTCTTTCTCTCACCCCCTTTTTTTTTTATTTCTTACAGAAATGTATGAAGTATATACTATTGTAGGTTATATTAGTATATATATTTTTTCTAGAGAGTGTTATTACAAGCATTTAAACAGTTTTGGTCTACTGTTCGAGTTGCCGTACTCTACAACTTCTACATAAAATGTATTCCATGAATGTCAAAAGAAACGTGTTGTGCTAAGTATCGAACAAAATGCAAATAATTAAGTGGTTTGGGGAAAGAGAAATTGTGGGTCATCTCGCATCACGATATGAGACTGATCTTACAGCTGTGCGCGATTTAATAAAAATCAAGGATAAAGTGTATACAGTATGTAAATCTACAAGATGAGACCTTTACTATCCCTATCTGCTGACAACCATTAAAAGGAGTTTTCTTAACCCTTAAAAACACGTCGTTGACAACCGAACTTAAATTAATGAACTTCTGACTCACTACCAAGTTCAATGTTGTTCACTCAATTTAAGAAAATATTTTATGATATGGATTATCCGATTTTTTCGATTAACCGTTCCGTCAACCCCCTTCATTACCACGGATAATAGGGGTTCTACTGTATTTCAAACATGAACCAATTAAATCAGAATGTACAGCATTGCTTGGTGGCCATTGTATAATGTTCTTTTGTAAAATTCCTGATAACAGCAGAAATATATTTATGATTTATGACACGCAGTTAAAAACAATATTAATAAATTAAACATTTAGGCTCTGAACCTGTGTGTTCATATTTCTTGATAAATCTTATCAAGTATTTGAAATACAAGAATTGTATTTTGAGTAAATGAAATACAATGTATTCAGGTGAATTTCCTGAAAGTATTTTGTATATGTATTTAAAATACTGGGATGTCAGTATTTTGCTCACCCCTGACAAAAGACTGAAGAAAATGTCATTCCAATTTATTCATTCTTACTTACTTGACTGGAAGAGAGACTCTGCTGAGAAGGGGTTGGGGTTGGCAGTCGGGGGCAGGCTCAACGGACTGGCCGTTGCAGCAGGAGGGGGGAGAGGAGGAGGAGCGAACATTGGCGGAGGAAAGGGATGCGTCGAGGGGTGCAGGGGATGTGTGGCTGGAAGGGGCACAGGAGGGGGCGTTGGCCGTGGCACAGATGCTGCAGGCGATAACTGCGGCCCACTTGTACTGGAAAAAAAAAGAAAACGCAACAACTTTTGAAACAGTTAAATACTTTGTCTATATTCAGATATTCTACTATTTAACATAATTGAAATGTAGGGGACAGAATGAGCATGATAAATGACGGTAGATAAGAAGCGCAAATAATCAGTAAAGTTTTTAATAAGACAGTATTATAACATAGAATGTAAGCTTCACTGCGACGACCAAACTAAGATAACCGAGTTAGCTCAGACGGTAGCATTTGAGACTCGCATTCGAAAGGTTCTGGGTTCAAACCCCGTGGCCGACTAATCTAACTGGAGTTTTTCATAGTTTCCCTCAGTCACAAAGGCAAATGGCAGATTGAAAATTTACATGCCATGATTCATTACCGCTTCAATCATCAATATATATCATAAACATTAATCAAAATCTGTGATCAGTTACATGAACACAAGCCATCTACAACACACAACAGAAACAGGAACTCCACAATAGTAAAAACGGCCTACTGGTATACTCATAGATCCTAAACAAGTGATATGACCACAGATGTTAAAGTGTGTGTTAAAAAAAACGTAAGATAGCAGATAGAAAGGTAATGTCTTAGTTGCAAATCTAGCTTTCAGGTAAAGCTCCCCGTGAAATCGATCCCGGGACCTTTGGCTGAATGCACCAATGCTCTAACTGACTGAGCTACCCAGGAACTTCGCCCGACACCGTCTCAATTTTTCCCTTTGTATCCACTAAATAGTTTGTATCTAACAAGGACCTGTTAATGAGGACCTCATGTAGAAATTTCCTCCCAAGCCACACACACCATTAGAGCTCTACAGGATATAAATAAATAAATATAATATATTATATAAAAAAAATTAGTTACCCATACTAACTGTATGGTTGCGAAAATGAAGCTTGAATGGAGATTATCCCCTGGCACCACCTACTCATGGCCAAGGGACTGGCAGCTGGCACAGCAAGGTATGAGCATGATCTACTTTTGCAAGTCAACAGACAGGATAGGAATTCAAAGAGGAAGGCAACTCAACCACTCTCCATGCCACGTATGTGCTGATGTTCGTTAATGCAACATTTCAAGTTATATTATTAATACAGACAGCTACATTTCTACATGTGTCTATCTCTGCTGTGGAGATCTGTGTAGTTTCGACATGAGGTCATTAATAATTCCCTTGCAAGTGAAAGATGTGGGAATGAGAGTTATGAAAGATGATGTGTCTATTAAACTATTTTCAAATTATAAACGAAATAAAAACAGTGACAATGCAAGACCAAAGATTACATACACAAGAGATTCTCTGTTGAACGAAAGAGAGTGAAATAGAAATAGGACTTAAATCTTAAAGAGTAAAAAAAGGCAGAGAAGGAACAGAAAAATGAGGAGAGTAAAATTGATTTATCTGGTTATGGCGATGCACTACTCAAAATAGTTGAATTTTGACAAATTGTATCTTTTTTTTTTTTTTTTTGCGCTAAAATGTACGATTTCATGAACATTTTATGTCAATATCGTGATTATAAGTATATTTTTTTATATAATAGTAGTGTTAATGTACGAGTTATGTGCAACAAAACTTTAAATTTAATTATCTAAAAAAGAAACTTCCTGTGTTTTCAATGGCAAGTATTCATTTTATTTTTCAATAATTAAAGCTAGAGTGATGAAACTTGGCATACTTATTCATTAATATCTTTGTTATGAAATGGAGTATTTGATCAGCTGTATTCAGCATAGTTTTATTGCTAAAGAATTATACGTGAAGCAGTATTCTTTTTTTATTAATGTTCATATTCAGTAAAAATTTCAACTCTCTAGCTCAAAAATTGTGGATTTTAGAAATTTCAGTAGCTCATCACCTTAAATTCGAAAATAGTTCTATAGGTTATTCAAAGAATACATCGTGCAGAGATGCCTCCATCTTGTAATTGCTGTTTCGTTTCGCTTGTATGCACTTTGATGATAGTACTGCTATCTAGTCATAACAGCTTCAGGCACCTCATTAAAAATATAGGTTGCTATACTTTGCTCCAAAACATGACAGTTTTCCTTCACACCCTTCACCACTTAACTGTAGGAATGTGCAAGGGATAAACACTTAGCTGAGTTGCCAATTCTTGAAGTCATTGTCATATTATATTTCTGCCACACGCCTAAGGGTTGAGGAGAGAATGGAGGTTTATAAGGGTTCACCAATTTCAGGAAGAGAGGTCGTCATGTTTTGGAGCAAAGTATACTTCAATTTGTAACTTGCTGACTTCCTTCGTATTTTCATTTTTATGCAAAAGTGCTTTGTTTTGAAATTACCAGTTATTTGAATTACACTGTTACAGCAGCTTAACCATACTGACCTGCCCCATGCTGGTGTTTTGGTGAAGGCAAGACTAGAAGACACAACGGCCGGGGTTGGTGCTGGGGCCGAACTGAAGGGCGATGAGTTACAGGTGATCACACAACTACTAGACAATGTGGCTGCACTCACAGGAGTGATGCTGCTTCGGCTTAGGCTGCTCACGTTACTGCTATAAAATACAAAGCGTCGCAAACACCACATTAAGCATCTCACATTCACACTGTAGCCTTCAATTAAATAAACATCAATCTGTCTGTATGTATACCTCACAATAATAGAATTGACAGCTAACAGTAACTGGTTGTCCTTTATGCAACATATTTTTTCTAATTCAATGATGATTTGATAGTACGATTCAAAGAAAGAAAACGTGGAATGAACTTCTCAAATGATCTTATGGTCTTATGACGATGAAACCCGGATCTTCCTTTATGACAAGCCAACAGCTATGTGACCTATAGCTGAGTGTCAATTGAGTGAGTAAACTAAACTGATAACAGCTCTGCTGGTACATTAGCAGATATTGCAACAGGGGCGAATGCTAGTCACGAAAGTTAGGCTTGCTCTTATATTCATAGGGGAAGATGGGAGGATATAATAATTCATAATTAATAAAAATAATCAGACCCACATAAATAATTTATTTTATAATTATGAAATCATTATGAGTCATGGATCATATTCGCTTATCAGATGTAGAAGTTCGATATAATATAACAAACATGGCCAACAAAACAGTTTAATTAGTTTTTTCGACCCTGCCAACCAATGCATATTGTTGTATTTAGCTGCACTGAACGAGCGCACATATTCTCTATAATGTCTGTCTTCTCTTGAATAGTCCTTCGGGAAAATGGATTTTTAATAATACAGTTTCATTAACACACAATTCCGAACTCATTGCAATACTTCAAATTAATGTTTAAGAATTAATAATACATGCAGCAGCTAACACAATTACATTGCACTCGCAAATAACAGCACATTCCCGCTGTCAATACTGCTCTGTGTAACGTTAAATACTCGTTGGTGTAGCTCTCGGACCAGAGCTTCAAACAACACATAACAGAAGCATGTGCGCCTAGGACGATCTAAGGAGGAAGGCACTTGTGCGCGCATCATATTCTCGCTATTTCTACGTCTTTCCTGTAGCTCCGAAAAACGAGCAAGCGTTGCGATACTTGCGGTGTGCAACCTGCGGATGGTATTACGCCTATACAATATTCCAAAAATCAAAATAAATTTTAATGTACGTAATCCCATTTTGAGAAATACACATTCTACGAAAATATTGAGCTTGCGCAGCAAGCATAGCATGCCTGAGAAATCGCCCCTGTATTGCAACATACAGACTGTTATGGAACAACAATATATGACGTCCTTGTTCTTCTGCAAGACGCCTCCACAATCTCTTATGATTTGAGTAAGAAAAACAGCTGACCTTGGCCTAGAATTCTGCCATTACTAAGTCTGATATCTCTTCTGTTTCAAGTGAATGAAGAACATACAAATATGACTAATTATTTATTCTTATGTATCTCTGAAAAGCGAAACGTGGACACACCAGTAATTGCAGGTCTTACCTATAGCTGTCCCGTTCTCTATTTGGACTATGGCCCCTGGGTGAATGACTCCGCCCAACTACAGGTGTCGTCACAATGTCTCTGTGGCTTGTAGTTGTGGTAGTCATAACCACAGCTGTAGCTGTTGTCACTGTTGGTGCTGTCGTTGTAGTGGCAATGGGTGCTGAAGCTGTAATACAAAGAAAAAAACACATAAAATGGTACTGCTTTTCAAATCGAACATTATTTACACGAACTCCACTAAAGTGGGTCAATAAGAGTTGATATCTGAATACATCATCATATGGAATACAAAACAGTTATTATTTGTTGTGACCTCTTATTTAATCAGTAAAAATAAAAAGCGTATATACAAAGCATACCAAAAGCATGAACAAACCAAACCTAATTTGTCAGTGATTCTCGACCTTACAAGAACTCTTTATTTATTTTTCCAAATATGCAAGGCATACCAAAAGCATGTACACTATCACTGATCCTGAACCTTACAAAAATTCGCTTATTTATCTTTCCAGATATAGTACGATCTCAATTATCCACCACTCTAATTACCGATCAGCAGATTATTCGACTTTTTCTATCACTCTTCTTTATTTTTGCTGCAGAAAAAAATATGAAGTACAGGACTGTTGTACGTAATTTTTCTGCAGAGGCTTATTAAAGGCTTTACCATTACAAAATATGTAGAAGGAATGCTGCTTGCAACAGAAACAGTTACCTGCCTGTTTTCAAAGAAATGGCCCCAGGAAATTCCACACAATTGCAAACCCCTGCACCATTCTATATTGTTCTATTGTTCGAGTGGCCGTACTGTATAATTTTATACAAGATATCTTCCACGAATGTAAAAATGAAAACTATACTTGTACGAAGTATCGAAACACAAAGTGCAAATAATTGAGAAGTTTGGTAAATGAAAAATGTGGCTCATCTCGCATCAGAATACGAGATTGGCGTTACAGCTATGCGCAATTGAATAAAAAAACTCGAGATCTCTACTATTCCTATCTTTCCACAGATATACATAACAAAGAGTTTCTTTGGCTCCTAAAAATCAGTCGTTGATAACCAGACTTAAATTAGTGAACTTTTGATCCACTATCTAGCTTGTTAAACAGAACACCATGGAGAAAATGAGGAAACTGTATGTATTATGCATATAATTTGTGAAAATATTTTATAGTGCTGATTAACCGATTTTTTCGATTAACCGTTCAGTCCACCCTCTTCATTACCACGAATAATAGAGGTTCTACTGTACTGGCGACAGCACTGGATGCATTTTAAGAATCCACAGCTGTATTTTTTTTTAACTACGCTCACAACTGCAGAGGTTATATCAGCGTTGCCGAATGTGCCGGAATTTTGTCCCGCAGGAGTTTTTTTTACATGCCAGTAAATCTACTGACATGAGCCTGTCGCATTTAAGCATACTTAAATGCCATCGACCTGGCCTGGGATCGAACCCGCAACCTTGGGCATAGAAGGCCAGCGCTATACCAACTCGCCAACCAGATCGACTCCACTGCTGGATATAGTCACAATGTTGAAATATTTTAACGGACAATTTTATGTGAAATGTTTCTCAAGTGGAATTGTAGAAATGTAGTAATGAATCTCTGTGTGCTCGCGTGTGTATGTGGGTGTATACTTAATTTGTGCTACGTGTATATTTGTAAGGCTATTCCATCTCCCAGTTTCATTTGACCATAAAATAACGCAAACCAGACAACAGAGTCAGTGTCATGTGAGGCAGGGCTATATTAGTTTCAATTCTATTTTATTATATTTGGCTTCATTAACGTTTTAAGTCATATGTGTACTAAATTTGCAATGAACGTCGGAAATTTAATATTCATCTGCAATAAGCAATAAATGGACCAGGTCAGAGATAACACTATTTTTCAACTGCACACAAATACTATCACTAACGGAAGAAACTTTCCATTATGTGTGCATTATTTATTCAGAAATTTCGGTCAAAGTTTATAAGACAAAACACTGTTTAAATTTAATTTAATTTTTACTTCTAAACAGGAATAGTTTTCTTCCTTCTAAACATAAATGTACTACTGAATAAGCAAACTTTCAATTTAAAATTATACATATTATAACATTTCTTTTGCTCTACCGTAAAAGGAAAGATTGAAGATAATGAATTACCAATTGTGAAGTGTCTCTTGCCTATCCTAGCTAACGAATGTGCAAATGTTAGATTATGTATACCGGTACTTGTATAATGCATGTATTGTAGCCACAATTTATGACAAATGCTTAAATTCATATTGTAAAATAAGAGTTCAGAAATGTCAAGGATTGACCATAGCACCATTGCATGTTCACATTCTCCTTCGCATGTGTTATACATGTTGATATGAAGTCTGTGTCAACTAGAATCGCAGAACAAACTGCCTTGCATGCTTTGCATATATAATTTAGTCGGAGTTGCTTTGTGGGGAAAGTTACATGTGAAGATGTTTAAATAAAGACTTCGTACAGTTAGGATTACTAAGAACTTCAGTATTTGACATTACATTAATCTAATAGGTTTTATAAACATTGCTTTTCTCATTTAACTGGGAAGAGAAAATACATAACATTACGCATCATGTGTGTCTCCACGTTTTGTTTACGAGGCAAACTTGATTAGGCGTATGTCTGACACAAATTTTTACATTATACTTGTCAATATACTAATATAAGACGTCACAAGGAAAGGAGCATATACTGTAGGTATCAATATACACAGTGGCTTCACAGAAAAGATGATCCACTAAACATTTTAACACAAATTTAACTAAATATCTATCTTACATAAGTATATTATGTTTACCTAATCGTACATTCTTCATAAATTTGTTTCCATTATTTGTATATACAGGGTGGAAGGTAACCTCTGCACCAAAATGAAATTGGTAATAGACCATGAGGAGAGATTTTAAAAATCTAAATAAGTTTTTTCTCTAACATTTACCGTTTTAGAGGAAATTGTTGTGTTTCTATGAATCATTTGGCAACACATAGATAGATAGATAGATAGATAGATAGATAGATAGATAGATAGATAGATAGATAGATAGATAGACAGACAGACAGACAGACAGACAGACAGACAGACAGACAGACAGACAGACAGACAGATAGATAGATAGATAGATATAGATAGGTAGGTAGATAGATAGATAGATAGATAGATAGATAGATAGATAGATAGATAGATAGATAGATAGATAGATAGATAGATAGATAGATAGATAGATAGATAGACACACAGACAGATAGATTGATTCTTACATTTGCTTTATAGCATAGAATAAAGAACATGTCCAATTCTTATGTTTAACAATAAAATGCAATACATATAAAATGCAAATATGAAATATGTACAGAATTAATACCTTAATAACAATAATATTTTATACAATGTAATATGTTTACCATTTAATAGTATTATAATATTTACACAATACTGTAAAATGTCAAGAATTCATCTACAGAATAGAAAGTGTGAGATATTAAGTAATTTTTTAGTTTTACCTTAAATAATGCAGGGTTTTGGCTATGATTCTTAATGTCTTCAGGAAGACTATTGAACATTTTTATCGCCATGTAACGTACTCCCCTTTGAAAGCATGGCTGCTGCAAAAGCTCTAAGCAAGCACGCCTGCACTCCTTACCATCCCCTGCCCCTCTGCTGTACTCAGTCGGTAACACGTGACATATGCTGCGTTGCAAGATTTATTTCAACGATTTTCGTTATTATTAAATTTAAATTCATGGCTAAATAGTTAAATTTGCAAAAAAATATATTAACTGTTCAGATTAATTTTACCTATCTGCTTGTATAGCAATTAGCTATTTCTCTCAGACTTGCTACAAACATTGGGCAAATACTATTTATTTCCTGCTTAACAGTTTTTCATTGAAGGAAAAGTGTAATAAAAGTTTTGTTATATTTAATATATAGAATCATCTCTTAAAGTTTGGTGCAGAAGTTACCATCCACCCTATGTATTGCATGAGTAAATAACTAAATGTTAAATAATATACTATAAGTAACCATGTTGGTTTGAACTTCGTGTACAGTGAAAATTTTTTGTTTACATTAGTATCTCTGTAAGGTCTTTCCTGGAGTAAAATATGTACCCTATTAGTCTCAAGTCAAATTTAATTGAAACCAATGGTTCTGTGCCAAACACTGCATGGATATCATACAACAGTGGAAAACACGAAACTATTCTGAATATGGACACCCACAAGGGGAGTCAACGGCTCTTTCAAAGAAGTCATACTTTTTTACTTTTTAATATACAGCAGACCCTCAATTAACTGTTCTGCGGATAATTGATCGCCTAAAATGGAAACGCAAATTTTAAATGCTGTACAGTAATGTGTTATAATCGCTCTCTTCTATTTTCTGAATTGTACCAACCACAATTGCGTGACTTCACAACATTCATAATTTTCGTTCAGTTAATTAATTCACTCCCTTTGGATTATCATAGTAAAATTCACTTCGTATTCATTTGCTGGAATATTTCTTAGTAATTTAGTTTATAATGGACATGATAAACAAAATTAATTGTAAGAAAGTGCAGAAAACATAACAGACTATTTAGGCTATGCATCTTAAATAGCATCAGATTTAAGCCCATAAAAATTCAGAATATGTTTAATGTCATGTTTTATTTAACGACGCTCGCAACTGCAGAGGTTATATCAGCGTCGCCGGATGTGCCAGAATTTTGTCCCGCAGGAGTTCTTTTACATGCCAGTAAATCTACTGACATAAGCCTGTCGCATTTAAGCACACTTAAATGCCATCGACCTGGCCCGGGATCGAACCCGAAACTTTGGGCATAGAAGGCCAGCGCTATACCAACTCGCCAACCAGGTCGACTTCAGAATATGTGTTATCAATTTTTTCAGGTGACGGATTATATCGTCTAATTAAATAATACGGATTTTAATTTATTATGTATACAACAAAAAATGAACCCTACAGTTGTCCCATAGAAGCAAATTGTCATGTCAGAAGTAAATGAACAATGGAGAGAGATTTCATATGCACAACCAAGCCACCCTGTAAAAAATACATCCGTGAAATCCCAAACAGACTGACACAATGAAACAGCTAGTTAATTTTATAATAGTGTATTTTACTCTTCTTAACATCCTTTAAACTACTATTTCTTTGTAAACAATGTTAACTATAACCAGGTATTCTGCAACGTTCCCTTTCGGTGGGATCATGACAGTTATTATCACAGATTTAAAAAATTCATCCACTACAATTATTACTTAGAAACCTATCATCTACGTAACAGCAGCTGCTTTTTTCCAGGGAGGCACTCACCTGCAGTGGCAGGGGTGGTTGCTGAGGGAATGGCGGCAGAGCCACCAGAATGCTGTGGCTGCTTGGCAACGATAGGGCATGGTGATCTTGTTGACCTCTGAAACAATCGAAAAGTACCGACTTTACTCTTGATTCAATGCAATATCTATTCATTTACATTGTAACAAATATGCCATGTATAACATTCAATATTAAACTGTAGTTTGCTTAAATACTTATATATAAACTGCCCCCCATTGAGGGTAGCCCTTACGGACTCAGTATATCCTCCAAAAAAAAAAAAAAAAAAAAAAAAAAAAAAAAAAAAAAAAAAAAAAAAAAAAAAAAATTATTACACATATGTAAACAAAGATACTAAATTTTAGAGAAGGGAAACAAAGAAAAGGCGTGGAAAAGTACAATTGCTATTAATGTGGCACCATGTGATTAATTAGGATTTGGCAGGATTCTTTTAATATAATTATCACAATGTCATCCCTCAGAGATGTTGGCAGAGCAAACTGCCGTCGAAATTCTTCGAAAAAAGCCGGTATAGTCCCTCGAGCACCTATGAGCAAGCCGAATACCTCAACGTGAATTAAGGCATATTTCAGCTTGAAATACTGACTGTAGGCTCATAGATCGACTTCTTCTCAAGGTGGACCTCGGCTGACTGATGCCATTCTACTTAAAAACGTATCGTGGGGTCCACAATGATGCCCTGTTTAGTGTCAGCATTGTACGCTAAAATATCTACTCGTCTCGTTGACCCATTTTCAGCTAGACAGGAGATTTCTTCTTCTACTATCCAGCTCTTAATGCGGCAGCAATTTTGGATCTTACAAGATGATGTCTAGAGTTCCTTAAGATCACAGAATCCCAAGACGTGTGCTAAAGTTTCAATCTCCAGGTAGCCATGTCTGCACCGGGTACCGTCGAGAGATCTGCCGGGAACGGAACGAACAGCTGCTAAATTTGCTGTCATTTTCAGGCTACATATCCATTCGCTAGTCGAAAGTCCTTTCTTGTTTGCAATCAACTGTTGGCGGCTGTTACTTCGCTATACATCTCAACACCTTTTCCCTGTCCTAAAAGGGTCTTCCATGATTCATATTCACGATCTCGCAATTCTTCTCGAAAATTTCGAATTGTAGCATTAGTAAAGTCTTCGGGAAAAGAAAGGCAGAGGGACTTACACGATGATTTGAGTTCGACATCTGTCTCATCATGTTAACATGCGGATTATCTGCTCTGATTAATGAAATCAAATTAACTATTAAATTTGTTTTGCTGTATAATGGCGTAGCATTGTTGGTATTCAAGTTTTGAACCTTAGAAAGTCCGAGTGGAATTTGTGATGAGAGAAAGTAGTTTCATAATGTGTTTTTTCGAGATACTCTGGTTTTTCCTACCATAATTTAAGCAATTTTCTATTTGAAACACTGCCGTCATTTATCTATGAGTCGGTTTAGGAACTAAACATTTCAAATTTGGTTTCTTTACGAAGTGTGCTGTGATTTTATAAGTTCTTTGATAAGAATGCAAATCTTGCCATTATGTTCAGAACGACGAGTTTCACATTCCTTAAAGTAATTATTTCCAACTTTGTGAATTACACTGCTCAATGAAATGCTGGAAGAGTTCTTCAGGAATAAACCCTCCTTCTTCAGTAAAAATTGCGTCGTGCGAGGGTGGGAAACTTGATTACTTGATTTCTGCAATCAATAGCTCCTCTCTAAAATAAAATAAAAGTAAGTAAACGGATCCCACATATTCGAAACACTGGATAGCGATTTCTTTAATTCACAACGCCGAAGAGGTTTTTACAATTACTTAAAATTTTAATATTTCGTTCACCAGATACATATACATACATACATACATACATACATACATACATACATACATAGTCGCCTTGGCTGGCACAGGCGGTATAGCGCTGGCCTTCTGTGCCCGAAGTTGCGGGTTCGATCCCAGCACAGGCCGATGGCAATTTAAGTTGTTTATGTCAGAATTCACCAGGTTTCAGTTAATTTTGCAGAGAATCTGTAAGTATAAGTACTCGTATCTTCCTCCGATGTCAATGGATCTTCAATTTAACCATCAAAGCTGGAGCTTTATGCAAATCATGATTTAAGGTTGGGCGACTTTTACAGACATTTGGTACGTTAAAAGGTATACATTTCCTTAGGTGATATAGTCGGCCATATTTTAGTGAGAAATAAATATGGGACATTCTGAGTGTTTTTATAGAACTGATTTTTTTTTAACTATCAAGAAATTGCGAAATTTTATCTTTACGCACCCAGTACACTGTAATATCATAATCAGTACGTAATGAAGCGTTTACTTGTTACAGCAAATATGTAAACAGCACTCCGAAGTTTAACCATCCTTTCAAGTATTAAACTGACTTTTGGATACGTTAACTAATTTTAATGGGGCTATTGAAATGGTCTGTTTAAAACTTACAGGAGGAATTCCAGGACCCTGAACAATCGTAGTCCTGGAGAGAGGAGCAGCAGCAGCAAAAGAAGAAGAAGAGGAAGAAGGAAAAACACACTCTCATGCATAATTAACAGCTTTCATGAGTTTGCAAGTAGCTGGCTCCCTCACCCTCTAACAAGAGATCTCACTAATTACGGACCAGTCTGCTTGCTTCGCCTCATTCTAGGAGCACACGATTAAAATTAATTACTTTGCACCAAGTCTTAAAACAAGTGCTCTCGCTCTCTTCCTGTACCTTCTTCTTTCAAGATTAGCAAGTAGTGTACTCGCTACTTGCCTTCATAAATAATACAAAAATCTTCACTAATTGGATTCTTTGGGCGAGATGAACAACTTTTATTATGATGGCAAGTTACAAAGGCCAGTTCTTGGAATAATATTGCGATAAAATGAATGGGGACTTAAGCACAGCTGGGAACAAATTATGAAAGATCCTGAGCCCTTATTCCCTCTATACTGAACTCCAATTACGGAGTCTTTAGAAACGCGATGAAAATAAATATAGCAGGTGAACTGTAATAGCTCTGGGAGACAAATTCTCGACCAGGAGGGATGCGCTTATGTTTCCAATGCACGTTTTATAACCTCCATCTTCACGACAATCAGCAACAATGACACTTGAAGCCAAACACATACGAGAATTTACATGAAAGGCAAAATGGCTGTCCTATCTGTCAAGTGTCAAGTAAGTCCCATACAGTAGCGTGCGCAGAATTTTGTCAAGGAGGGGATTATTAAATTGTTTACAATTTACATTATCGGTAGGCCCTATTTTAAAATTTGTGTATTATTATTATTATTATTATTATTATTATTATTATTATTATTATTAGGGGCTAAGAGGGATGAAGTTACAGGAGAATGGAGAAAGTTACACAACGCAGAACTGCACGCATTGTATTCTTCACATGCTATAATTACGAACATTAAATCCAGACGTTTGAGATGGACAGGGCACGTAGCACGTATGGGCGAATCCAGAAATGCATCTAGAGTGTAAGTTGGGAGGCCAAAGGGGAAAAAGATCTTTGGGGAGGCCGAGAGGTAGATGGGAGGATAGTATTAAAATGGATTTGAGGGAGGTGGGATATGATTGTAGATACTGGATTAATCTTGCTCAGGCTAGGAACCGATGCGGGGTTATGTGAGGGCGGCAATGAACCTCCGTGTTCCTTAAAAGCCGTAAGCAAATATTATTATGTTACGATATATTTATTAATATTACACTGTGTTCTAATAGAACATAATCATGAATATCCTTATAAAATCTTTGAAACGTATTTTTTTCACAGCCATCCAATTTGTTTCAAATTTTAATTTCTGTTTACTTTTGTATAATAATTACATCCTTTTACGGGGAAGGGACCCGAAGGCTTACACTACAGTCTGAGGCTTATTGTGCTTATCACTCCTATTCTTGTGAATGATTGGGTAGCCTAATGGCCAAGGACGAAGAATGAAACTGGCAAGAAGGAGGGGTAGGAGGACTATGCCTTATATCGATGTAGATTTTGTTACTCTGACAGTGAACAAATGGAGAAGGGAGAACGATTATGGATAAAAAAAAACTCAAATCTAAATATCTCATTTTGTTTTAGTTCAAGGGGGGGGGGGGATTCAAACCCGGTAAACCCCCCTCTTGCGTACTTTCCTGGTTCCATACAACACACTTCATCATAGAAATCTCTAATTTTGTTTGTCTTATTATGCGGTATACTTTATTCTAAGAAGATCTGTTATTCAAAATATATTCCAGAGGGCTTGGAGTGACACACACCTGTGAGACAGTCTAACTTTTCACAAATAAACACGGCCTCTTTCATAATATAAATAGAGGGGGAAATAAATTTAGCATCGTTCTCTAACGTAATTTTTACTAAAATATACATCTATGGACAAGTTTAGAGACTAAAAAGAGGTAATGAATAATTTCGGTTTATTGGGACTGTTTTCTCACACGTTACAAATAAAATGGAATACGAGTATCGAGAAGAAAACGTCATAGTTACATTTGTTGTGAGGGATTTGGGAGTTCTAAACTTTCAGCGGTAAAGTAACTTGGAATTATTTTAGTAGTAACAATCATATTAAAATAGTCAGTTGCGATACAAGGTTGGAAAGTGTTTTTCATAAAATCGAGGAAAAATTTGGAGAAAAAAAAACGAGCAGAGTGAGTTTTTCAATTCCCGATATTTTATAATGCACTTCACAAATGTGTATTGTACAGTATTTTTTTGCACGAAAGTACGTATATTTTGAAAATAATATTTTTAAAAATCTTAATAAACACTACGTACAGTACACTATGAACAGCTGACTGAAGGTTAGCAGTCTGGGCAACGTACTAACTTCACCATCAAATTCAATGTAAAGGAGTAAAAATGATTCAGGAATATTTCGTATTCAATTGGAATAATTTGTACTTCTTTTTGTTAAGTGAAGTCTGAATTGTTTAAATGAAGTTCAGTACAGTTAAAATGCAGTGATTTGTTTCGTATAATGAACAGTATATCAATTAACACTGTCTTGTACATATGAATTTTACATGCATTGTATGATTGTAGCATACATAGAAGGCAGTGGTTTTCATTACAACTCTAGAGCAGTTATTTGTAATATATCAACATACTAATCTAGGTTGACAATTCTGAATTCAGTAAAATAAACTTTCAATCGTGGCGGTCGTTTGCTGTAACGACGAAGAAACACACTATCGTGCACAAAAAAAAAAAAATACATTTTCTTTGCGATTAAAAATTGACGATTTTATAGCCTATGTGTATGAATTAATCAACTTATATTATATTTGTATTCTATAATTTTGAAATATATATTAGTCCTACTTTTCACGTGCGATATTATTCTTCTCTAGTGTTAATATTATATTATATAATTGTATTGTATTGTATTTATTAACATTCCATGGTATTCATACATGCTTACAGCTAGAATGTGGAACAAGTCAAAAAACTTAATACTATTATAAAATCTTAATTTATAGTCACAGTCTAGATGAAATATATACAGACGAGATTTACAATATAGTCTACTAGTACAACACATAGCTTTAGCATCAATTTCATGAAGTGTTATTGAATGTCATGAATTCACCTACAGAATAGAAGGCGTGAGAAATTAGGTACTTCTTTAATTTGGCCCTAAATAATTTTATGTTTTGAGTTTCATTTTTTATATCGATAGAGAGGCTATTAAAAATTTTTACTGCCATATAACGCACTCCTTTTTGATAGCATGATAGACTTGCCGATGGAGTATGAAAGTCATTTTTTGACGTGTATTTATGCTATGAACTGTTGAATTAGTTACAAAGTTTTCACGATTACATACGAGGAAGACTATTAATGAAAAGATATACTGACAAGCCATGGGCATTATTTGTAGTTTTTTGAAAATAGTGCTACACGATTCCCTAGATTTGGCACCTACTATTATTCTAATTACTCTTTTTTGTAATAGAAATTGCCGCTGTAATTATATTTTAGTTCCTATTTTATTTTACTTATTTATTTTTATTATTATTATTATTTTTTTATTTTAATATTATATCTGAACTGCGACCGAGCACGAGCGCTGTTCATTCGGTCTCAAATTTTGTTAATACTACTGTATCTTCTTTTTATATTGCTTGTATTATTTTATTTCTATTTCTCTTGTTTGTTTTGTAATTATATTCTTTATTCTGTATATTTAAATTTAAATAAAATAAATAAAATAAAAAAATAAATAAAAATGTTGATTTTATAACTTAACCTGTAAATTTGAATTAAATAAGTTCTATTATTTGATTGTTAAAATGAAACATTTGTTATTTTTGTTAAGTCTGTCATCAAACCGATGATTAGTAACCAAAGTAAATGTCATGAAGTTTTGTAATTATAATTAAAACATATTTATTTAATTACAGATATTTAGTTCCACTGTGGGAGGAATTTTTCCTGCGTGCATATTCATAATGTTTAGTTCCAAGAACCTCAAGGCCATCTACAGTTATGATCTAAGAAGACCCATAATGTTATCCTTAATGTCCGTCCATTTCATTTTTTGTGCTCATTTGTCGATGTCAGCAGTGTTTAATAACTGGAAATATATGACCATCCAATTGGGACACAAAAAGAAATTAATGTTTCTAGTTCTCAGAAACGCGTTTACATTTGGCCTATACGTATACAACCTCGATGTCATTAACTAAATTATAACCGTCATACACACAACTCCATTTTTATTAATAAAGAAATTCTAAACTATATATATCTTTAATTAACTTAAGAATTATATTACCTTGCAAACCAATGTTTTATTGCTCACCCACACGTTCCTGAAAAATTTAATAATTCATGTACAAACCATTGTAGGCCTATAACAAATGATGTCATCTTTCGAGAACTGTCACTAAAAGTTGTTTAATTAAATTAGCTGGCTGGAGTGATCAGAGTATTATGAATGTTTTACTCAATGACGAATTTTCACATAGCAGAGAGAACAGGCTGTTCCCTTAGGTAGATTAACCTTAATGTCTTATACTTTACTGTTCACTACATTTACAATTTGCCACCGTATTAACAATTCCGGTCGAAATGTATTACGTTCACTCACAAGATTGTAAACGAAGTATAAATTTATTTCGTTTTATTCAATAGCGCATCACATTGATTTCACTGGACTTTTTTTGGTTTACAAATAAAATCAGGAAATTTCTCAACTGGTCATTTGTGGATGGTTCCATCTTATGAAGATGCACCATTAACCTTTATTTTTGGACACTATTTTTTCTCGGGGCTCTCTCGTTTTCCAATAATATTAAGACATTTCTACATAATATGAATATTTATTAGCACCAATTCGTGTTAATCTCAGTTAGTGATGTGCAGAAAGAATGTTTGCAAGAGAAGCAGCATTAAAGGATATTTCAAGGTATTTCGCGACGAATAATACGGAAGTATCAACATACTGATAAGCTGGAACTTATCGCTGAATTAACAGCAAACGTAAATTTTTAAAATTCAATTAATTTCTGAAAAAAAAAAGACGTGAAACAAGTAAATAAAGAAGCCATTTACTCTAGTTCAGATTTCACACCGAAAAAGAGAATCCTAACTTCATATACCTACACTTTAAGAAAAGGCTATTAATATACCTTATTATTATACAGGATCTTCACAAAAAGACGCAACACTTTTAAAATGACCGTTACATTAGATACATAGGTGGTTTTGGTATTAAAACACCGCAGAAAGTTGGCCGTTACATTAGATACACCGGTGGTTTTGGTATTAAAGCACCGCAGAAAGTTGGCCGTTACATTAGATACATCGGTGGTTTTTGTATTAAAGCACCGCAGAAAGTTGGCCGTTACATTAGATACATCGGTGGTTTAGGTATTAAAACACCGCAGAAAGTTTGCCGTTACATTAGATACATCGGTGGTTTTGTATTAAAGCACTGCAGAAAGTTGGCCGTTACATTACATACATCGGTGGTTTTGGTATTAAAGCACTGCAGAAAGTTGACCGTTACATTAGATACACAGGTGGTTTTGGTATTAAAGCACCGCAGAAAGTTGGCCGTTACATTAGATGCACCGGTGGTTTTGGCATTATAGCACCGCAGAAAGTTGGCCGTTACATTAGATACATTGGTGGTTTTGGTATTAAAGCAACATAGAAAGCTCGAAATTTGATGCTATGCAAAAAGATTTTCAATATGAGACCCTCCAGCAGCCACAACCATATTCAATTGATAATGAAAACTACTACTTCTTCGAAAATTTAGTCACGAATTCCCTATACAGCAGTTTGAATGTTGGCCTTAAAATTCCTCAATTGTGTGTGGTTGTTCTAGTAGATCTAGTCTTTCAGTAATTTCTATAAATAAAAACCACAAGAATTTAAGTCCGGTGAACAGGGAGGCCATCGTTCCTGATACCGATTAGAGATTACTCTACCATGTAAATGCTCACCCAAGAAATCAAAAACTGCATTTATTGTGTGCGGTATTACACCATTAAGTGTTGCGTCTTTTTGTGAAAGTCTTGTATATGAAAGTTAAATACAGGTTCGTAAATCTAATTTGCATTTTGACATAATAACGTCTTATAATTCGGTCTGTCGGTAGGGCTAAAAAAGTTGGCGTAACGAAATTTGATAATAGTTTGAAGCATTTGTACGATAGAAAGTTTCAGATGAATTTCGTTCATTTAGTATTAATATGTGGGACATAACCCCCACTAAAAGACTAGGTGTGCTGGATGGGTGAGATGTAGCGGTCGCGGTGGAGAGGGTGTGCGGATAGTTGGAGTACAATTTCGGATGCACAGTCAACTTCGAGAAGGCCCTGTGATTACACGCTTGCTGGTAGATGCAATAAAGAGCATTCGTTTGCTAAATGAAACATATTTTCTCAGACGAATAGTATATTTAATTAGAAATTTCGGTGTGGATGTTGTGAGCGTGTGAACAAATTTTTGTGGAAAATTAGAGTAACATCGTGTTACAATGGCCGATTCACCCGGGTCCAAATTGAGGAAACGTATCCGAACCAATAGAACGGATTAAGAAACCCAGAAAAGACCGCTATGGGGCTGAACGTACCAAAAAGTGTAGGAAACGCCAGAAAGCCGAGCGCGCGGAGGCTGCTAAGCCGGGTACTAGCGCTGCTTTCGAAATAATTGTTTCATTTAACTTGTAATTAGAGCTAGGATGTTGATGAAATTGCATCTTTTTTCTAGTAGGCCTAAGCCAGAAACATAGCTGCTTTAGTATTTATATGTTATGTGATAAACTGAATGTTTTAAGACACATTTGTTGGGGCATTTTTTTGCCTATTTTAACTCATAAGAGCATTTTTTGCTTTATTCGGTCATTTTTGAGGCATTTTCATTTAATTTTGGTCATAAATCCCCATTATTAATGTAAAATAATGTTTATTTCCTTTGATATTTTCTCTACATATTTTGTCCATTAATACCCATTATTTTGTATAATATTTTAATCGTTTTTCTACACAAATATTGTCATTTTAACGTAGTACACCCCAAGTAATGGATCAGTCCAACCACCCCTTCAATATAGACTCCTCCATGCCTGCTAATTCCGGATAAGAGTGGCCTTGTGGTGGACTATATGGAAACTACGTCTGGTAACATAAATAAAGTGTACTACTTAGAAAAAATTGTGTAAAATTAAATAAACTTAAATGTTAGTACTAGAATTTAATTTAATTACTGGTCTAAATATTAAGTAGTACAAAACCTCTTTTCCTTCTAAGCCAATTATGTAAGATCAATTTTTAGGGCATTTTAAGGGCATTTTTTAAAGATTTTTAGGTCATAAATGCATTGTTTTAGGACATTTTTTAATGATTTATAGGTCATCAAAATCCTAGCTCTACTTATAATTTATCTTGAACACTAATAACCATATAATTTAACGTGCGTTATCATGCCAAAAAAAAAAAAAAAAAAAAAAAACCGCGGCCGTCAGTCATTTTTTCTTACAAAGCTTCCAGCATTTTCATGTGTTTATGATATACTGGAACTATAAAATTACATTTTTATTTATCGTTATACTGCTATACTGCATACCATCAGTTGTCACACGTCCTAGGATCCTGTCAGCATGGAGAACTCCTGAGAAATTCACGCCATCATAACATCCGAAAACTAATAGCACAAGCCCCTAGAAACAAATCCTTCGAGGTCCATGAAGAGGTGCACTGCGTTGCGTCTGAAGGCGGCGGAATTAGAAGAGCGGACATCGTGGCTCTAGACAAGACTAATAGTAAAGGCTTTATACTTGACCCAACTGTTAGATTTGAGATGAGCCAGACCCAACCATCCGAGGTCAACAAAGAAAAACAACAAATTTATGAGCCTACTATTCCGTATTTTCGAGAAAAATATCAGATGGAAGCACCTGGGAAGTATATGGTTTAATGATCGGAGCGAGGGGCACCATCCCATGATCAACTGTAAACACTAACAAAACATTTGGAGTCCATGACATCATTCCAAAAATAATTACTTCAGCCATTAAAGGGTCTGTGGCAATTCTGAAAAATCATTTATACGCAATATCATAATCCCTCCCCCCTTTCTATTCGTTAGTGTGTGATTGTTACATATATATGTACAAATTTATTATTTCTTAAATTTAAGCTCCTAGTTCACATTTCAATTTGACTCATCTATCTTACTGTGATCGTTACTATTCTTATATGTGTGTTATTCTGTGTTTTGGCAACCCAGGATGCCTGGGCAGACTATTTCTTGGAAATAAATTATATATTTATATCGAAGTAGACTCTCTTATTACCAGCGGAAAACTAATTTCAACGACTGCTACTTCAATGCAGTTCTCTCAAATAAAAATGCCGTATACTCCTAACAAAATAATATGTTGACCGCTTTATAAACTTACCGTGTCATTGCGTGGAGACGGTAGCGGCGAGGCAGCTGCTTGTGGAAGGTATGGACTGTGTTGCAGGGTTGCTGAGTAAGGCGCGTACAGGGGCGGGTACGCAGGGTGCGGGTGGGGGTGCGGGTTCGGGTACGCAGCTAGAGGTAGGGGTGCATAGTTGTTGGGCGCCGGCTGCGCCGCAGTCGCTACGGCCGGACTACTGGTTCGACTGTTGCTGTTGGTGCTGTTGCTGTTGGGGCAGTGCTGCTGGGGGGCGTGGGGCGTCGCCGCCACCGCTGCTGTCGACGGCGGCTGCACTTGGGGCTGGGGCTGAGGTGGGATGGACAGCGGCAGTGGCAGAGGAACGAGTGGCGGAGGGGGCGCTGGCGGCGGAGATGAAGCCGCCGACGGCGGGGGGATGACTCGTGGTACCGGCCCGTTCGATACCACGCCGGGTTGCGACGAGTGTGAAGGCGATGAGGATGGGTTCGGAATGGGTGTCGGGTTGTGTGGCTGGGGGGGCGGTGGTGGTGGAGTCGGGATTCGAGGTGGTGGAGGAGGGGCGGGAGGTGGAGGACTGGGGGCAGGACTGGTGCCGCCGCTGCCCCCACCAGGCGACCCTGTTCCGTTGTTGATCGGTGGCGGTGGGTTGCCTGGTAACTCGTCTGAAAAAAAAAGTATTATAATCTTATTATTATTAAGGTACAAAAAAAAGTTACCGTATTTTCCAGTGCACTTTTTCCTTTGAAAATACATCGTGTCCCACTTAGAGGTACCGAAAAATAAGTGATAATTTAAAGTGTAAATAATGTTTTTATAACATAACTTGATGTAAAACCTCTCCGAATTTCGGAGAATGGTCAATGCAACTCGACGTGTGCGCCTCGAGTTACCCGGCAGACATCTAAACCAGGCCTGCACAAGGTTTGCACTCTCCGAGCCGACTCATAGCTCATGAGCGGAATGCAGATATTAGCTGCGCTCTGTATAGGGTGGACTGGAAGAAGTGGTGATCTCGTACAAAATATACACAAAAGGAAGTACTATTACGAATGGTTATGAAATTAATTCCCGTTCAGTGTTTGCAAAACTATCTTGGACTATTATTAATTAATAAAGAAATATTTATTTTACAGAAGTAATAGAAATTCTATAGCTACTTAAATGTACAATATCATTTTGTTACATTTTATTTATCAGTACATCAAAACGAGGTTTTATGCTGTTGGCAGCTGAAAGGAACAGTAGCCTACTGATCGTAATGAAACATGTTACAAATGTTCGATGTCTGCCTTTATTAAAGTTGATTATAGAAAACAGTCGCTCAAAAATATAAATGTTGAGCCAAACATAGCAATCATTTTCACAGCCAGCCTGTGTAGTCGTGGATATTATTGCTAATGTTTAGTCTTGTAAAACTCAACCGGGCTAGTAGTATTATTCGAAAGATCTTTAGCCCTTAGGTCACACTGAAGATCAATAAGTTCGAGCTGTAAATCGTTAAATGTTAAATGTTATGTTCCGTCTTTTAGATTACTCCATACTGTACTGTAGCAGTAGGTAAGCAACGTGAAACAGTTACTGAGAATAGGCCTAAACACTGCACTCCACTAGATAACTGTGTGGTCGTTTCCCTCTCCTCTACCTATAGCAAGTCTATGTCATTCTGACGTATCTTCCTCTCCGTTTCGGCGAGCGGTAAAAACCGCTCTCCCGCTCCGAAGGAGCGCGCGCGCGCGCTCGTTGAGCGCTGTTCGTGCAGGTATGATCTAAACGGTACTCAATCTCCTGCCAAGTGTTGTGTAATATTGTGGAGTGACTAGCGCAGCTGCGTTTGTAATGCGTTGTCTCAGGTCTTCCAGAGTGTCAACTCTACCTCGATGGTACACAATACCCTTCACAAATCCCCAGAAAAAAGAGTAAGTGCGGTCACGTCGGGTGACCTATGTAGCCACTTGGCCAGACAAGGGGAACTCATCTTCCGATCGACCTATCGGGAAAGTTTGCATCCAAGAAGTGATGCACTGCTTCATAGCAATGCTGAAAAACTGATCCTGGGGGGAGTTGGTCAACAACTGCAACATGTCCAGATAAACATTCTCTGTTACTGTCGCATCGATGAAGAAGAATGGTCCAGTGACGAAATGCTCTACGCATCTAGTTAATGGTGTCAGGCTTGTTTCCGAGTTAAATATTAGTGCGCATGCGCATGAACTTGTAGCTGTTTTTAAACCATCGTTGCATAAACTTGGACAATTTCTGCATTTTGTCAGAGGTAAATCACAATAATATCTTTATCTGATTTTAAATGGTGAGCATTTATTTCTCGATCCCTCTAACCGGGACACGGTGTACTGAAAGTGTAAAAAAACAGGGTATTCTTATACTGTATAAGGCGATATTGAGTTTATGAATGGGATGCTGTAAAAGCTGAGACGCTGTTAAATCATTTAAGAAGTGTGGCATTTGTAATGCACCGGATAGGACAGTTTGTTGTATGAGGACTCAGAATCGTAAGATATTTACAAACATAAATATACTTATTATCTTATGTTCATTATCGTCCTTAAATCAGTCAGCCAGTAAACAAATAAACGAATGATTGATTGAATGAATGAATAAATACGTGGATAAATAAACAAATAAGTAAATCAATCAATGAAACTAGCTGTCAATCTGATGAATCCATCATGACGCCTGGGACAGATGTGACTTGAATATTTCATGAAATTTCGCTGTATACAAAATTCCACGACATAATGGCTGGAAATTCCTGGTGTAGGCCTACGTGACAGCAGTTTATACATAATGAATAATGGAAACTTACGTTTTCGAGTGGTTGTGAAGAGATCTGATCCCGCATCGGACCCCTGAAAAAAAGAAAAAAAGAATTATCAGATGTACACTTCTACACGCGTTACAGTACAGCAAGTATTGCTTATGTTAAGGGCTTGTAAGGAAGAAGTACAACAGTGTATATACTAGGTGGTCACAACAGCCATAACATTATATCTTAATTGTACAATCCTTTCGTTTAGATCATTGATTAAAAATATGTAGGCTATACGTATAGAATGTTTCATAGGAAGACATCGGATTTATATGCACTAAATGTTATGAACGCCATAAAGTGTAGGTCTACTAGTGTGGATAATTAATATATGGTGTCTGTCGGGAGTTCACAAGACTACGAAATCTAACAATAGATGATAGAGAAAAGAGTCAAATGGAATAACGAATGCCTCGAGTAAATCGCGCGCTGACGAATTAGTGGCAGTTAAGATCCTCAAAAACATTGTTAGTATTTTGTTTTGATACTTCTTAGTTCGTGTTCAGCAAACAAACTTTAAGCTTGTCTCGGAAGTAAAGTCCAGAGGACTCAAATCCGGAAGTGTGTAGACCAGGGGTCGTCAGCACAGAGCACGCTGGGGCTAGTCTCTCTTACCCGCGGAAAACGCAGTGCACTAGGGTGCACTCCGTAGCTGCTAGCGGGTATGATCTCTATCTCTCCCTGTTGCACGACAGTGCACACGGGACAGCACCTCGTACCCTTTGCACATTTCAGCGAGTGCTGACGACCACTGGTGTAGACATAGCAATTGGTTTTCTATGATTTATTTAGAAATATGTACAAACATTTTCTAGCAACTCGATTGAAATTAGGGGAGCAACATCACTCACAAACCACATGCGACGAAATACATCAAGAGATAGGCCTACTCTATCCAGTAATTCAGATTTTCTATAAAACATTACGTACATTAGAATTTTCTTGATTTCCCAACCAGGAGAACAGGTCCGATTAAAATATTCGTACCGTCAATTGTATTATTTTTGTCTACACAAGTATCAGAACCGCCCATAGGAATTGTGCTTTCTACACCTCCTCCACAAATATTTATTAGGGCCCTCCCTCCTCGTCAATTTTTTAATGAAAGTTTTTGTTTAGTCAACTGTCCGAAGACAGGTTTGAACCCCCAAAAGTGAAACCAATAAGGCATCACTCATGAGGCAACTAAGCCAAGAGATAATGGGCCAGTTCCTTTCACACCACCATTGTATACATCGCCGACTAAAAGTTCATTTTAAATCATGGAATGCTGTTTCACAGAAAGGACTTTGCTAACAGACCTTCTACTGCTCCCAACTAATCGATTATCATAAATAAATATCTTCATTACTGTGACGGAAATCTTGTCTTCGCCTATTAGTAACAAATCAGAACCCTAATTTAGAAAAATTGACAGGCTTCTTTCATATCCACGTGGAGGGGAGTTGCCACATATTTACCGAATTCCAAGAATTCCGTCAGTTTGCACGAGAATAGCATTGAATGTGGCAACTGTGAGCACGGAGATGGGGGTACGGGGTGGCTGATAACAGATGTTCATATCAGCCAGAACCTCCATGAGAGGCATAATGAATGTTAAATTTATAAATTTAAACGCAGTATTACTAAGACAACAAACTAAGGAAATTGTATTATAAAGTCCCCACAAAGAAGAAAATAATCCTTCAATAGTAACCTACTTCTTACAACTTGTTAAAAACATAATTACTATTTCAGTGATACGTAATTTAACACTACTATTCTTTCACGTGAAAAAACGTTTTGTGAATATTTTGTCTCTTCCTCTACCTAAAAAATCTAAAAATCGGGCCGGGACTCTCGTGGAGCTCGGGACTCCCCACTCGTGTGGGCCGCCCTGCAAATTGAGTAGTTATAGGTGTTCAGGGATATGACGCGTTGCAGGGCTTGTATCGAGGTCCTGAAGTCCCTTTTGGACACTTTCCTTAGAGCTAAAGCTTACTGTTCCTGGACCTGGCATACGTTATATGAAGTGGATATCACACGTTACTGTACATCCTGTATATTAATCACACCAATTAAACATACGCAATTAAGAACATTAAACTAATTACTGACTACAAAATAGCTTCAAGATGTTTAAAATACATCATATTTAATGTCATTATTATCACGAAGGTCGTAGTAATAAAAAATGGCTGTCATTAATGACACAGGTACATCCTCGTTACGTATATCACGAGGCAATTAGTACAAGCACTGTATTATGTAAAGCTTTCTCGCGCGTACCGGTACGTGGTCGTATTGTTACAGATCTGTCTTCCAAAGCACCAAATACGCACTGCCGAAACTTCCTACCGCCTTCAACAGGACTTTGCCATACACAAGAACATCATCCATTCCAAATTCAGTCGAAATCTCAAGGGTAGTCAGCAACAGAAAATAAGTTACAGTACATGTATTGGCCTACACGTGAAAACGTGGCGTAAATATGCTGTGCAGCAATGTGAACAGGTTTGCATAAATTAGAACAATTGCACTGTTTTTATGTTTATCTCAAGTTTGCGTCCTTCAAACGTTTTCACCAGACAACAAACCTTGTTGCTTAACGTTTAGGGCTATCTACTGTGTGGAACTCTGAATGCAGTTTAAGTTCGTTATTTAAAGACGTTGTATCAACTACTAGGTTATTTAGAGTCGACGAGATTTGTAATAACGACATTCGGCGAAATGAGGTCGGGAGTTCGGTATGAATTACCTGATATTCACCTTGCAAACGTGGGGGGGGGGGGAAACACAGCCAGGCAAACAGCCCAAGCGGGAATCAAACCCACGCCCGAGCGCAACTCTCAGACAGCGGGAAAACGCGCTACCGCCTCAGCTACGAAAGCAGTTTCATCGTGTGTAGAAGTTTTATAAACATATCTACAAGGTGAACTGGGGTAAGTGTAAATTTGGAGCAGGAGTAACCCATGCCATTTAAACGCAAAGAGGCGAGTTCGTAAAGTGACGCCAAATATCGAATGTTAATGCTACTGGAGTGCTCTGATTGAGGTTCTGGCTGATACAGTCTGCGTCACCGTTTTGGCGTGTGAAATAAGTAATGGGAACGTTAAGTGCGAGTGTTTTACATTTGTCGCAGTCAGTCTGACAACTGTGTTTGGCAAATGGCTGATGTGACGTGTATAGGAAGTGATACCATTCTCAGCTGCACAGCAACATGCTCACTAACTGGACACTATACTGTATATCAAGGACACACGCCAAAAACGCTGGCGACATCTATTACGAGGCAGTACACCTTACTTGACGATGTGTGTCAGAGGAAGAACAATTGTTTGTATACATCAAGTCTGAGTATTATATGTAGCTAGTCGGCAATGGAAGGGGAAGGAACTGGCCATCCTACCCCATTATCTCCTGGCCTAGTTGCTTCATAAGTGGTGCCTTCTTTGTATCACTTGTGGGAGTTCAGACCTGTCTTCGGACAGTTGATTAAACAACAAAAACAACAACAACAACAACATGCTACTAGAAGCTACTTGCGATCTCGTTTTCGATCACAGCCTTCTAGATTCATTCTGTCGTTATCAAAAAGCTTTTTGGTCGTATATTTTGTAGGAAGGAGGCCGTGACAGAATTTATTCTTCATTCATTGCTTATAACTAACCTAGAAATTCAGTAGAATCACTTTCAACATGTGATACGTGTATATGTGACCAGACTACCACGTGAATTGAATTCATAAATATTCCATGCCTTAAATTTCGAAGTTGGTTAACCTGTGATAATGTTGGCTGACTTGTAGCCGACTCATGAGAGAATGCCATTGGTCAAGTATACACAAATAACATGACAATGCGTAATATCGACTTTACATATCGTTATTAACATACCTACATATCGATATAAATAGCCGTTTCCGTTCTCGGTTTATGGTGAACCAAAAACCTTCAAGCTCACGTTCTTCGCTTCCCGTTCTTGTTCTGGTTTTCGTTCCCGCTTTATTTTGTATCAGCCGTTACATGGCTTTTAGGATGTCTTCATTCCAAAATTTTCGTAGTCTGCTCCTTTTACGTGGAACTGGTGATGATAGTTGGAGGGGAGCAATAGTCATTGTTCAATCTCAAATGATGTCCATATCATTTGTCCTCTTTTCTCAATTTTAATCACAAAACACTTTTTTTAAGTTGCACTATTTTTTTTTTCGTTTGTAATTTATTCTAATAGGGAAAGCCTCCGTTGATAATCTATTTTCAAAGCTCTTAACCTTCCTTCACCACCCACATTTCACCACTATAGCAAAGAACTGATTCCACCATCGAAAGGCTATTTGTTCTTTATTCTTTTTGATGTGTGAGGGCCCGACAGAATTTCGAAACTCTATAGAACGTGAAGGAAAATTAATTCGCCCCGTATTTTATTCTGAAGAGCGAATTTCTGAAGTCACAGAGTTATGATTCTTAGGTAAATACGTATTTTATTTGCACTGTAATAGAAACTCGTAATTGTCTTTTAAGTTTCGGACATGGTCATCTGAGCGTATAATTTAAATTTTATTCACATAAAACACATAATTTTCAAATATTCACATAAAAATTAAGATTTTATCAAAAGCCCCATTTCAGATTAATCATCAGTTGGCAACTGTTCCTCGGAATTGCTTATCTGTGGACCTGTGGAACTGCAGTCATCTCTCTCACCACAAGCGATAGCAGATGTCACCACTAAAAATTGTACTGTAACTAACACATAAATACTGATGTGTCATTTAGGAGTGCCTTGTAAGTTATCATAACGCTGACTCAGGAAGCAATTATTATAATTTCATAAACATCAGCTGCGTCTATTTTCGTTTCCAATCATAAACATGTCTCTAGGGAGTGCGTGTTGTTTCTCAAAGGCCAGGGCGCTTTCCCCCCCCCCCCTTTCCAGTTCCGCGAAAATCGTCAGTCATTTATGATGAACTACTTGAGGATTAATCTCACCGTGTACTGAAATTCTTCAGCAGTTGGCGAGATAGCATAATTTATAATGGTGACTATTGCGTATTGTTTATATTCATATAATATTCGGCAATGGTGTAATATGTTTTAGTAACAAGTATTATTAGAAACAATGTGTGTTCGATATAGTGCAAGTGAACTGAAAATCAAGAACGGAGTGATAAAAGTGTCAATTTTGAATGAAAGGTTAAAGGTTATGTTTTATTTAACGACGCTCGCAACTGTAGAGGTTATATCAGCGTCGCCGGATGTGCCGGAATTTTGTCCTGCAGGAGTTCTTTTACATGCCAGTAAATCTACTGACATGAGCCTCTCGCATTTAAGCACACTTAAATGCCATCGACCTGGCCCGGGATCGAACCCGCAACCTTGGGCATAGAAGGCCAGCGCTATACCAACCCGCCAACCAGGTCGACTTTTGAATGAATTAGAGAAGTGTAATAGGAAGTTAAGTAAAACGATAGAGATAATGAAAATAGGTAAGGAGTATGGTGGAGAAGGCTAGCTAGTATAGCAAAGTATAATATCTAGAAAATTAGTGAGATCTGAAAATGAAATGTACACAAGAAACAGACATAACAACGAACATATTCGACAATTGTGTAGTATGTTTTAGTAACAAGTATTATTAAAAACAGTGTGGGTACGATACGATATAAGTGTACTGAAAATCAAGAACAGAGTCGTAAAAGTGGCAATTATTTAATGATCTAAATTAAGTTGTTAGGTTCTAAAGGTGGGAATTCTGATCAATTTAAATGGGGTCGAAAGTTAAATTATAAGAGCGTCTACAAAAGGTATGTCCCGCGCCGTGGCGTTGCGGTCTAAGGCATCCCACCTAGGACTCGCGTTATGGAATGCGCGCTGGTTCGAGTCCTCATGGGGGAAGAAATTTTCTCATGAAATTTCGGCCAGTGTATGGGACCGGTGCCCACCCAGCATCGTGACGTACTTGGGGAGCTACGATAGGTAGCGAAATCCGGTTGCGAATACCTGCTATAACGGCTGGGGGGATCATCGTGCTAACCACACGATACCTCCATTCTGGTTGGATGATCGTCCACCTCTGCTTCGGCATGTGGGCGTGAGGCAAGCAGCCTGCTGGTCGGTCTAGGCCCTTCACGGGCTGTAGCGCCATGGATTATTATATTCTACAAAAGGTATATCTGTAATGAATGTAATTGTGGCACCGGATGCATAAATTGTGAGGTCCACATTACATGGATGTAAATGTTGACATCATCATATTCACATAAAATAATTTAAGGGTATATATAATTAAATATTTTTCCTATTTTGTCACATATTTTCCCAACTTTTAGCATACAAAAAATATTTTCTCGATTTTTAGCATCTAAAACTCCGAGCTCTAGTCATATTGATGGCGACAGTGATGACGATGACTTGAGTACAACCACAACAGAACTGAATTATTGATGAACAGAGTAGCAGATGCATGCAAACAGTGAAACGCCATTTCATAATTTTGTATTTCTAAACAGTATAATAAAATAAAAATGAGATCCCTCTACATATCCACGGAATATTTCAATCTACTGATATCTAGAAGTGCTTTTCACAAAACTTTCTATCGTGCGTGGGGAACGTGAAAATCGAGCGGTCGTGATGACAACGCCAGCGCGACGGACGCCAACGTATTGAGTTTCCCGATGTTATAAAATTGCTGTGGAGTGCTCTTACGCACGCACAGTTTTGTGAGGTGGCCCCATAAGCACGGGGCACTGCAGTGACATGATAGTCCCAATACTATCTATGTGGCTCAGATTTCTAGATATGCCGTAAAATGAACAACACTGCATGCAGCTCGCTAAACGGTACACACAGCCGAAATGAATAATGGATGCAAAAGGGGAATGCTGTCAGGCCATAGAATGCTCTATTAGTAATGAACAGGCAATTGTTACGGGGTTTCAAGTCCACAGTAAGGGCAGCCTAATGACTAGACTTCGTGGAATTGCCACGAGAATCGTAAGGTTTACTACGCTCGCGGTTTAGACTGTATGAGAAGGGGACGTGCAACGGATCGAGTATGCCTCTGATGTAAACACTGAGCAGTATTCTGCGGTTACAATAAAACTTGTATCCTGGCATTCAAGAAATATAATGAATGATCATTGAAGTAGAAAATGTCTAAACATGTAAATACACAATTATTTTGTAGTGAGATATATTAACTCTTAATATTTAATGTAATATATATTCACATCATCCTTGAATATGTGCATTGCAGTGAAGAGTTACGTACATTTTGAGCGACTGCAAAGTAACCTCCTCCGATGGTCACTTAAACAGTTTTTATTTTGGGAAAATGTACGTTCAACATCACACGATGTAATAGGTGCACATTTGAAGAACGGGAAGTCACTACTTTTTAGCACACCAACTTCACACGTCTTGTCGTGACGTGATAGTACATCATTTATAGTACGAAGTTGTGAATAGGCAGAATTTTTAGCAATTATGTTTCTCAACTTACATTTCACTTTTTCTGAAATTAGTGATATTTTGGATAACGATTTGTGATACTTTATCCACTATATTAAGGGCTTTTGAGAGTTGTAGTTTAGACGATTCTAACAGGGTGATGCTTTTGGACACGGTTTTGAAATTAGAATCAATGAACAGAATATCTTCCAATAGCTGTTCAGAAGGTAATAATTTTACAGCTGCAACAGCGGAACTGTCTGTGCTATCTAATGGATCAATTACCTCCATTATTTTGCCGTAATATTCTGAATAACTAACAGCATCCAATCACGTTTTCCAACGGGTCAAGACTGGCTGCGGGGGTAAGGGTATTCCAGAGGCAATTGTTTGGAACAGCAACAATCTCATTGTAGTATGTTTGATTGAATTCTTGTCTGCACTTTACAAATGTTAAGCTTTGACTATTCCGACCACAGTAATGCAAAAACAAGTTCTTACATAGGTATACAATAGTTGTAGCTGCTCTATCTATTTGGACCGGTCACAACTCTTAACATGAACTGCTTATACTACGAGACCGGGCGGTCTCTCACCTCCTCTATACTACCGTACATCGCCAACCTGATTGCACGCTGCGTGTGGCAATTCAACGAAGTCTACTAATGACTTACAAGGAAACTGTTAATGAGCTCATATCGAAACCTCCCCTGTAATTGCGCTCCACCTTAGAGCTCAGTATCAAAGACAAAAATAAAAAATTAGCTTCCCATACTAACTGTAAGGTTGCGAAATTAAAGCATGAATAAAATATTAACGAGAAGTTCTAGCTGCCCCCAACCTTGGATATATAGTGCTCACTTAGTTGACTTAGCGCTTTGAGTACATGGCCTTGCATGTCACGTGACGGTAGAAATTTAAGGATGGCAACTAATCGTCCGTAGTAAGCATCATTGCTTCTTAATGCAAAACTTCAAGCAAGTTTTCACTCTGTTACAATAAATATGGGCAGCTAGCTTATACATGGCTGGAGTTGTAACAAGGGAACTGCTAATGACCTTATGTCAAAAACTCCCCTGAAATTGCGAACATAGATAGACCCTACATACAGCTGGCGCTAGCGTTTTTGGCGTGTGTCCTTGATATATAGTGCCCAGTTTGTGAGCATGTTGCTGTGCAGCTGAGAATGGTATCACTTCCTATACACGTCACATCAGCCATTTGCCAAACACAGTTGTCAGACTGACTGCGACAAATGTAAAACACTCGCACTTAACGTTCCCATTACTTATTTCACACGCCAAAAACGGTGACGCGGACTGTATCAGCCAGAACCTCAATCAGAGCACTCCAGTAGCATTAACATTCGATATTTGGCGTCACCTTACAAACTCTCCTCTTTGCGTTTAAATGGCATGGGTTACTCCTGCTCCAAATTTACACTTACCCCAATTCACCTTATAGATATGTTTATAAAACTTCTACACACGATGAAACTGCTTTCGTAGCTGAGGCGGTAGAGCGGTTTCCCGCTGTCCCAGAGTTTCGCTCGGGCGCAGGTTTGATTCCCGCTTTGGGTGTTTACCTGGCTTTTTTTTTCCACGATTGCAAGGCGAATATCAGGTAATTCACGCCGAACCCCTGGCCTCATTTCGCCATGTCTGCTTCAATTTATGTTGGACTCACTCCTTTTTTTTTTTTTTTACGAAATATTTAATGACAGCATGAAGCTCAATATTTTCCATTTTGCCAATCTGTTCGGCGTATATAGTCAAAATTAAACTACATAAAATGTAGTCAACAGAAAATTACGATTTTTCGTGCTTGAACTAACGTAAAATGGCCGCTGACAATGGCGGCATTATTGGCACGTTTTCAACGCCATCTATATGTCAGAATACGAACTTTTTAAACGGACCTCGTATCTTAATGTAACTGGAGGATCAGAATACAATGGAACCTAATGAATCAGTTTGCTTACCCTTACGTCTTTTAAGTTCTTTGCGTTTTCACAAGACGTTGTTCTATTTAGGATTATTGGCCCATGTTCTCGAATGCGAGAAATTCGGTTCGGAGACGATGAGAGTTATAGACCGCATATTCTCGTAAACAAATGCCATTGTGCAACCATATAAAACACACACAACCTTGATTATTTTTCTTTTTAATAAGTTATCATGAAATCGAAGTTCCGGTTCGTGACCTAAGTTCCATGCGACGAGAAACAAAAACTCGGGGCTGCTGACATTTCGACGATCGCTATCGCTTTAATTACGAATGTATTTGCTTGTTTCGCTTTCTACATGTCCCAACGCCGCAGCCGCAATATGCTGATCGAACCGATAACACAAAGTTTTCTGTCACAAAAGTTCAGCTGCAAAAAAATATGAATACAACACGACCTCTATTCATGTTAAGTGCGATAGAAAAATCAATCTGCTCTTATTTCTTTTTGTAGAGTTCCATACCAGAACACACAGGCGTTTCTGTTAACTTCTGAAATCCTCGTGGTGGTTACTTTGCAGGTCGTTCGGCAAAGAATTTCATGAAGCTGGTCTTCTGGAAAAATAATGCGCTGTAGTAATTTTCTTTTGCTAATAAAATAGCTTTTCTTAACCAGCTATCATGGCTGGAGGGATCATTATTCTAACCACATGATACTACCATACTGGCTGGATGAGTAGTAGTAGTAGGTTATTTTACGACGCTTTATCAACAGCTTAGGTTATTTAGCGTCTGAATGAGATGAAGGTGATAACGCCGGTGAAATGAGTCCGGGGTCCAGCACCGAAAGTTACCCAGCATTTGCTCATATTGGGTTGAGGGAAAACCCCGGAAAAAACCTCAACTAGGTAACTTGCCCCGACCGGGAATCGAACCCGGGCCACCTGGTTTCGCGGCCAGACGCGCTAGCCGTTACTCCATAGGTGTGGACTGGCTGGATGATCGTTCGCCTCTTTTATATATCTAAAAAAATATCGGAGCTTTCTTGTTGAATTTGATACCACTCATCAAATATTTAAAATGGAGCAAGACCCCCCCTGATAAAACAACATACAAAAACATACGCGTGCACACACACATACTTTCATAAAATAAGAAAAATAAATAGAAATTTCGCTAAATATAAGTGAATGCCTTTCCGCTAGACTTACTTTCGGATATGCTAGCACTTAAGTCTAAGCGAATTAATGTCCTTCCGCACTATGACCTGAATATATACACCGTGTTTCTAAAGGAAGTTTCAATTTCAGTAATTTATAGTGCATAGCCTCGCGAATAATCTATGATGCATCAGGTGACATATCGTCGGCTTAGAGTGTAAACCTGCTAACCGCCAAGCAGAAAATGTTACAAAGGAAGCAAAAAATAAGTTTAAATTAACTCTGAAACTTTAGGACCAAATCCAAAGTACAGATGACATTTGTACCTGTACTTTGGATTTGGTCCTAAAGTTTCAGAGTTAATTTAAACTTAGTTTTTTTGCTTCCCTTGTAAAATGTTCTGTTTGGCGGTTAGCAGGTTTACTCTCTAAGCCGACGATATCGTCGGTTTCTTGGTAAAAGTGACCAAGTCCAAAATACAAAATTGTTGGGAAAAGGCATTTAAAGGTTTAATGAACCATCCAAAAATAACTGTACTTCTTTAGATGTTGCTAATAAGTTATTTTGAAGGTAAATGTACTATATTATTAGTTTTTATTATAAAATTATGTCTTAAATTTTGATAATGTTTGGAAGCCTTGAAATGTGACTAGGTCACTTTTACCAAGAAACCGACGATATGTAAGAATAGCCCTTCCAGTTTCCTTTCGCTTTCATTTTAGTTTTCCTAGTTAACAACAATATGACAAAGCGTTTTAATGGTGCAGAAAAATATTGCCGTGTCCTGCAATTCGATAGAGATGTTTCCACGTAAGTGGAAAGATGAATAGTCACAATTCCCGAATTTACGGTATTAAGAATCCACGCATTATCTATCAACATGATTCGCTAAAGTTGAATGTCTTTTGTGTCATGTCATATCGACAATATTGTACGGCCGTTTTCTTTGCCCCCTTCCCCATCGAGATCAGTCACGCTGTTACATCCTATCTCAACATGCTCCAATCGCAGTTAATGCCTCAACTGAATGACGATACTAATGATTACCTGTACCAACAAGATGATGCACCTCTCCACTTATCAGTGTGAAGTTCGTGACCATCTCAATCGCGCGCTTCCAGAACGTTGTATTGGACGAGTGAGAAACAATACTTGCATGAAATGACCTCCACGATCCCCTGACTTAACCAAATGCGAATTTTTGTGGGGTTATGTAAAGGACAGAATTTATATGCCGCTTCTACAACGGGACTTGAGGACTGGAGATACTACGGGACCTGAGGGTTGAAGAAGCCGCAGCCACGGGGACACCTGACCTGACATGTTACCCAGAGTCTGGCGGGAGATGGATTCTCACATCGATGTTTGTCGCATCACACAAGGAGTTCATATCGAGTGACTCTAATGAAACAAAATCTGGATATCTTGTGTATCATATGAACCATCAAACTTTGCTAAGATAAGGCAGTATTTGGATAAAAAAAAATTATTAAAGTGGAACTTATTTTACACAAAGACTGCACTGTACTGTACTGACACCATTTGAGGGAAAGATGAGGTAGGTGAACTGCTACGGATGAACATGCAACCCCAGATATACTACATAGAATAAATGGATCAGGAAGTTCCGTGGCAGCTACCCAATTGAAAGTAAAACCCGACTGACGAATCATCAGTCATCTTTCGAAGCCAGCCGGTAAGCAGAGCGCTAAAATGGCCGAAACGCAAGAGAAAATAAAACATCTAAGAGGACATGTCGCCTATAAAAACCTAGCTGCCAAAATATAAAAAACAGCGTAAAGTGTTCCATCCTACTAGTACGTTACTTGGAAAAGCTCTCCACTACCTGTCGATGGCAAATGTACACTTTACGCTAAAATATACGCAGAATGATGTAACTTTTAAATTACACTTAAACTAGATGTGTCGTGCTCTAGTTAAGTGCTTGTAATTCACTAGTTCTTTTTTTAGTCTTAACTCTTCTCCTCATACTGAATTACAAGTCAAAAGCGGTGTAGGAAGAGTATAGACTTGAATCAAACTAGATAATATATCCATAATGTGGGCCTCCATGGCCATATTGTCAACAAAATATAGGCGGGAAGGGCAACAACCCAGTCCCGTCGTAGGAATATAAATCTTCAATGCCGACACAGAGAATCGAACCAAGGATGTAAAGTGCGTACGCTAGTCATAAAAACAGAGCGGCGTACCCCTCCTCTTCTGCCGATAAAAATTCAGTAGGCCTGTAACATAGAAGATCGAAGACAGAGTGTTTTATATTTGGTCTAAAGGTCTATATTTGATGAAGAGCTGTGTTAAGCATCAAACTACCAAAATGGTACTCAACTGCAGGTTTTAAACAATTATTGGAAGCTGCTTTTGTGCCTTCCAGTTCGTACTGACAGCTAATTTTTTATCTTTCCATTGCAGATTGTGCGTTTGATGTTTTCAGGAGATCCGACCTGGTGAATCTGAAAAGCTCTCTTGTCAGTCTACGTGCTCGGTATTCAATAAAATTAAGACACTTTAAAGGAATTATATTTCGAATTGAAGACAACGCCTTAATTTAACAATAAACCGAACTAAAAGTATTTTCGTGTATATGCATATACAGTGTAAGTTACATACACAGGCTGATTAAAAAAAGTGTGAAAAAAATTAAAAAAGGAAATAGGGAAATCTACACCGAAAGGGAACTACGGGTGTGCGTCGGCCTGGTTGGCGCAGTTGATATAGCGCTGGCCTTCTACGCCCGAGGTTGCGGGTTTGATCCCGGGCCAGGTCGATGACATTTAAGTGTGCTTAAATGCGACAGGCTCATGTCAGTAGATTTACTGGCATGTAAAAGAACTCCTGTGGGGCAAAATTCCGGCACACCAGCGACGCTCATATAACCTAGGCAGTTGCGAACGTCGTTAAATAAAACATAACACTTTTTTAACTAAGGGTATGCGAAGCCAGATTATTAAGGAGATATCAGCTTACAAATTTCTATCGACATCGGTTACTCTTTTCTGTATATCCTGCTTGGTTTTTGCCCGCTTTTACTTGACCACCCGGTATATATAGGCTCCTGTATTATACAGAGTGTTAAAAAAGTATGGCATATTACTCATAACTTCTTAAATTTAATAATAATAAAAAAAAAGATTTCATACAAAAGCTGTTGGAGATAAACCATACAATATGATACCAGTGTTCAAAAATAGAGTGTGACAGTATACTTAATCTCTCTAAATGGCATTCATTCATTCATTCATTTATTCATTCATTTTCCATTCATTTATTATATTCCATAGATCTTACATGAGCAATGAAGCTGTTAAGATGTGGAACAAGGCAAAATTTTACAATATTACAATTACAATTTTTACAATATTTTACAATTTTTACAGTTTTACAATTTACTAATTTTGTACAATTTTTACAATATTTTGGCGAGATGTAGTGAGATGAGGTGAGGTCCGAGAATTCGCCAAAATTACCCGGCATTTGCCTTTTGTTTGGGGAAAACCTCGGAAAAACCCAACCAGGTAATCAAATCAAAGAGGTGAAATGAAGTGATCCCGAGGACTCGCCATAGACCATCCGCCTTCAGTCCCACAAATTTACATATTCCGAATCTCCATTAAATCTTAGGTATGAATGTGTAGAAATTGTACCCATTTATTTTTATGTTTTTTAACTACTGTATTTATTAATTAGGCTTGTTTCGTAGACTTCAACTTGAGACAGGTATGTAAAATCATGTTGAGTAGGCCATAGAAGTAAACAAAACATTATGACTAACCAAACTTTACCACAGATGCTCAAAATGAGAACCATTCACAGGCAAACAATGTTTCAATCTATCATGAAAACATCCTATTGTAGATATGAGACGAGTAAAATTTCTACACATTCATACATAAAATTTTGAAAGAGTGCCATTTAAAAATAATAGTCACATTCTGTATGTCTGAATAACTTTTTTTTTTTATCGAACAGTGGTATCATATTGTATGATTTATCTCCAACAGCTTTTGTTTAAAACTTTTTTTTTTTTTTGGTAAAATTAAAATTTAAGAAGTTATTAGGAATATTCCATACTTACTGTTGACCCTGTATATACTGCCCTACATTCTGTACGTATTCATGGCGAAAAAAGGATCCACCTTGAAATGTTCCATGACGAAAACTTAACTATATCGTCCTACGTTGTAAAATCTACAAGAAACGAATTGAGGACGAGCACAGTTTGCATTCGTGCAACATGCTAATAGACAGCACAGAGCGTATGGTAAATATTTATCCACATACATTCCGCCTTTATGTTAGAGCACAAATTTCTGCTTGTTTTCAAGGAGAAACGTATATGTTTTCATGGCTTTTGTTGTGAAACCTTCCGTCTTGTTTGTGTATTTGTTTATTATTACTACAAAGATTAGGAGACAATACGGTAGATATTTTTAAAACAATTCCGCAAGTAACTCGGATAAACGAGTTTGGTACAGTCAGCACACAAAAATTCTAACTGCGACTTGACTCAGTTCAACAGACACTAGTTTAGTTCTATTCTATTTTCTCATTCGATGGTATTTGGGTCATGAGATAAACAATACTAATAATCTATACGTTAATTCAGTGCTATTTATATGTTACTGCATCATCTTCAATATAATGCTCACATGGTTAGGCCTACTATGGATTTTTCTTTATTGCGTGTAATTTTCATTAAATCCATACGTTTGAGATGGATAGGGCATGTAGCACATATGGGTGAATCCAGAAATGCATAGAGTGAATTGGGGGGAGATGACTATCGGGGGAAAATGCTTATTGCTTTGTAGTTTCACTTCTTCCAAGAGAACGCCACGCGCATGTCTTCATGATCACTGAGACAGTTGAACGTCTATAGAGTGGAAACTAACTCATTTTGCCACGTGTTCTTCTTGTGAGAAGAAGGAAAGCAAGAAAACCGCTCATTTTTCTGCTATAAAATAATTGCAAAGGTATGTTAAAATTTTAATACATCCTTGAATTAGTAATAACTGTCAAACCTCAAACCTTTGTAATGGATATTGTAGTAAAGATTCTAAAGTTTGTATTTTTAACAACCAATGACCTTTTCCGCCATCTTAGGTTGCGTCACAGCCCAAGGCATCTTACCCAGGTACTTGGGGAAGATGATCACATTTTTTCGGGGTAAGATGGCATCTTGTTTTATTGCAGGGAATGTGTAAACATTACGTAAGATCCTCTGATAGAAGTCAGTGGATTGAGGACAGTCTTCAACTTGCGATGGGACATATTATAACAGACGGTATGAACTGTTTTAAAGCATCGTAAGCATACGGGATTTCTTACCGTATCCTTAAACGCCTCCTAAAAAAGAACGATGACAAAAAAAATGTACTGGATTGAATTCACTGTGTGCAAGACGTGATTTCACGAGTCTTGCACATGGCAATAAAATATGTGCAATGACTGCGTTTCTAAGGATTGATAAACGAGTGAGAAAGTGTCCATGGGCTTTAGATTAAGTCAATTTTGTTATATACTTGCATCAAACCAAGCGCAGGTAAAATACATATAGGCCGGTCAGTAAATGTGTTAACTGCATTTGCCATCTTACCCAACTATCAGGGAAAGATGCCTACAGTGCAGGTATGAAGAAAACCTGCATCTATAAACAAGGTAATTAATGTTTTCTCTTCTGTACCAAAAATATGGTTTCAAAATACCCTCCAGACTTTGATATTTCAATATGAAATTCACAACTAAATGAAGAGTAACTTAAATTTTCAATCAAAGAAAAAGTCAGGCATCTTCCCCCGATCCACTCTATAGTGTGTTAGTTGGGAGGCCGGAGGGAAAAAGACCTTTCGGGAGACCGAGACGTAGATGAGAGGATAATATTAAAATGGATTTGAGGGAGGTGGGATATGATGATACAGACTGGACTAATCTTACACAGGTTAGAGACCGATGGCGGGCTTATGTGAGGGCGGCAATGAACCTTCGGGTTCCTTATAAGCCATTTGTAAGTAAGTAAGTAAGTGTAGAGCCCGGAAGGAACGAAAGAAAGGAAGAAGGAAGGGAGAGGAAAGGTCATCCAGGCACTTACAATCATTCTAAATATATTCTCTCTTTCACACACACAATGGAATGATTCTTTTATTGTTGAAATGTGTTCGCAGGCTTGCGTGACAAAGTGTGATACGATCTATGATCGCCATCTCGCATGATGGTATCGTCGTGGAGGTTTCCACATTGCTGGAGGACAGGAATGACCCCAACAACAGCAAAGGAAACATGACGACGCGAGCCATTTACAAAGCACGTGAAGGAAAACCTTTTAAAAATAAAGACTCACGGAAGGAGTAGGTGACAAGGTTCAACATGGCGCATTGATTTCCACGAGACGGGCCATAAACAATACACTTACATTACAGAGTTCGGGTGAAACAAATAAAGCGACACATGTCACACTCAGTTTCTCTAAAACTGGAACAGCAAGCCATTTGGAAACGTTCCAATCTACCCAAAGCTTATAAGGCATCTCGCATGTGAACATAATCGTCCCCTTACGACAGTGCTTCCTAACCAAACCACTCTATGAATTCTGTGAATTATTTTGCCTCCAAACTGAACAGTAATACCAGTAAATACACTTTTATTCTAAGTGTGGCTATGTTTGATATGCTGATAGAGATCCATAGTTCGTTCAACAAGATGTGGTAGTGAGCTGTTTTCGTGACATGCTTGAATATTATTTTCCTGCAATCTATTAGACTACTACAAAGTGACAAGCACAGTTCACAAGGTAAAACTATTTCTCGCCGACAATTACTCAATATGGGTGCGCATTTTAACGAAAATGCATGCATATGTGAAGCTACGTATTCACGTGATCCACAATCAATACTCTAGAAAGACTGTATTTTTTTATTTTAGTATATTACTTTACGACGCTTTATCAACATCTTAGGTTATTTAGCGTCTGAATGAGATGAAGGTGATAATGCCGGTGAAATGAGTCCGGGGTCCAACACCGATAGTTACCCAGCATTTGCTCATATTGGATTGAGGGAAAACCCCGGAAAAAACCTCAACCAGGTAACTTGTCCCGACCGGCAATCGAACCCTGGCCACCTGGCTTCGCGGCCAGACGCGCTAACCGTTACTCCACAGGTGTGGACGAAAGACTGTAAATGTCGTCTCCAAAACACAACCTGCAGAAATGTGAATTCTTGAGAAGCAGAAAAGACTATACTAAAGACAGGACTAAAAATGAAGAGGAAATAATTCAACCTGTATTCATTAAGTGGAGAAAAAAAAAACAAGCGTACAGAAACAATTTGGAGATTTCACTTATAATTTTATTAATGACGGAAGATAGATGCCTAAAATTGCTCAGAAATATAAACCTATTGGCAGACGTGATCATGAAAAAGATGGAATAATTGGTGGTGTTATTGTTGTTTAGTAGGTTATTTTAAGACGCTTTTTCAACATCTCACGTTATTTTGCGTCTGAATGAGATGAAGGTGATAATGCCGGTGAAATGAGTCCGGGGTCCAGCACCGAAAGTTACCCAGCATTTGCTCATACTAGGTTGAGGGAAAACCCCGGAAAAATCTCAACCAGGTAACTTGCTCCGACCGGGATTCGAACCCGTCCACCTGGTTTCGCGGCCAGACGCGCTAGCCGTTACTCCACAGGTGTGGACAAAATGGAATAATCTGTGATGTAAATTGTAATAGGAAGTCGGTATTCCGCCTTCCTCAGTAGCTTAAATAGTTTTATTCGGCTACGTATTCAGAGGATGTGGCAAAATTTCCGGCAGAATTAGAGATTTTGTTTCCTTTCCCTAAGTATTGAAAAACTGTCTCATAAAATTTCGATCAGTTTATGAGAGTGGTGTCCACCCTGAATCGTTAACAATTTGGAACGCTACAGTAGGGAGGGGAATCCGATTCAGTTAGCTGGCTAAAACAGTTGAGGGATCATCGTGCTAACCATACGTCACGCTCGTTCTGGTTGGATGATCGTTCACCTATGCTGAAGCATGTGGACGTGAGGCAAACGCAGCCAGCTGGTAGGGCTTGGCCCTCTAGGGTAGTCACGTACAGATGATGATTATGATTATCATCATGCCAAAAGAAGACATAGAATCCCAGGAATTTAAAGAACTCGTTCAACTGATATATAATAATCTAAAAGACTCTTGCTTTGGATGGAATAGTATTGCCTTAAAGACGATTTCAACTGTACAGCTTCTTCTGCATCGAAATTCATTGCGAGAAGAGATATATGACCGGCAAATTTTATCTGGAGTCTTCTATCAGAAGTAGGACTCTTTTAAATGCTCTAAATGTATACGACAAAGGACTTTCAGCGAAACTTTCATCGAAGATGTACTTTATTGTCCTTTAAAATTCAATGCCCTCGTCCGGGTTTGAACCCTCGAACATGAGATCCAGCGGGTAACATGGTAATCGGTAGACCACGGCGATGATTACATTGTATGTATTTCTTTTCTTGAAAAGCCAACAAAGTTGTCATCTGATGATTTTTCTATTAATAATAATAATAATAATAATAATAATAATAATAATAATAATAATAATAATAGAATAAAATGCTACTAGAAGAGAATCACATATATAGTGATAATATAACAATATCAGGATTAGAATAGCCAAGGAAATCAAACTGTTCAGAGAAAACCTTCTCACATTCGCTGTTGACCACAAATATCAGAGGATCATTCCGATACCGAACCCCAAAACCATAACGAAGACCACAAATCACGTATCTCCTGAGACAATAAAGCCACAAACACGACCACAATGCAGAGTTGAAAACCCGATGTATTAATAACAATGGAGGTGGGCACACGCTAACAAAAAAAGTACTGCCCTGAGCCCGAAACAAACATCAACGCTTAAAAATTTTATATACCTTGTTACAACCTCGTTATATCGTTTTTCGTGTACTGCATACATATTCACCACTAAATATAGTGGAATGAACACAACAGCAGTGTTTAAAGGCACACAAAAACATGACAATAGTTAGTAAATTATGGACACTATTCTCTTTTCTGGAAACGACTTCCTTTTGTCTGCGTATCAATATGACAAAAATAAAAACGCCGTAACTCTTCGTTACTGAACCGCAGGGAGTTGGCAACCACAGCGGATGGAAAAAAAAAAAAAAAACTCAGCATTAAAAACGAAGAGCCAGGCTTACGACCCGGGTTCAAATACCAGCGATGGTGGAGTTGTATAAATCAGTGGTGGACAAAGCCAAGTCAAGCCAAGATTTTATCGGGTTTCTCCAGTTTTCCCCTCGTCTTTCCAAGAATACTCTACACAATCTCTTCTATTATCATTTTCGTTTGGAAAAATAGCGCAAAACTTGTGTTCGTATGATGCTGAATCGACCATTCGTCGTAGTGGGCGTTCCTCGCAGTTTGGCCACAGACTGATAGACGGTGGTGGTGAATTCTACCTGCAAAAGAGGCACCGAAGTCCCACAGGTTCTTCCCTCATCTTGAGAGGGACATGACTTGACAGTGGATTTATAAGGTACGCCAGGCTACCGACATAAGTAGGTTATGGTATACGGATTTGATGGCTGAAGAGGAATTCGTGGTGTGGCTTGTTTAAGCCTACTTGGACTGAAGTATTAAAGAACTGTGTATTTTGGTCTCGTTGAATATTTGATTGAAACCCACTAACCTAACTTACAGTAAGAATCTAGTGTCTATGATACAGAAAGTTGAACACATAATATTTATATCCTACCAACAAGCGCAGATAATGATGAAAGAGGCGGATAACCGAGAGCTATTTAAAGGGCACGTGTTTTTCAAGACTACTTCAATGAAGAACATTTTTTAACCATTTTTGCCGTTAATAAGTTCCGTTGAGTACTAGAGTGTCATCACAGAAAGTCGACCGACTTATTTTCAGACCAGTTTTGTTGCGCCTATAATCTCTAGACTACAAGACATATTCCAATGAAGTAAATGGCGATCGACAGACGAAGGATCAATGTAGTCGTGACCAACGTGACCTTGAGTTGCAGCGGGTGACGTCATCTAGCGACAGGATACGGCGCGACGTCACATTCTTAGTCATAACATGGCCAACATTGAACAAGTTTATATATAAATGCACGTTTAACATGAGTTTAATATAGCAATTCCTTTGTTTGTTTTTTTTTTTTGCTTTTTTTTTTAAGAACTTTCAACATGTATTTCTATTAGGCGAATGGCAAGATGGCCATGACTAGACCATGATAACCACGTGACTCCGATTCTTGCTTAAACCTGTCTTTCTCGTTAGCCACGGCGATACACGGGAAGTTGAGGCACGAAATGGAAGTCGAGCTACAGCCGAGGCAGTGTAAATGCGGAGCGACAGAACATTCACAGTGGTGTCAATTCGTAACGAACAGGTTACAATCTAAAATTCTAAATTGAGCAACTATCAGCAGTCGACAACTTAACTTGGAAAAATTCACAAGTGAAGCTGAGTGAAGAGAGAAAATTCACAGTGTCTTGACATATACAGCGGAAATGGGACCGAGCGTATAAGCAACAGGTACTTATATATATATATATATATATATATATATATATATATATTTATATTATGGTTCGTACTGACAACTACTTCTTTGCATTTAACATCCATTTACAGTGCTTCGACGAGCACGAATTATCAAGAGGATTTCGAACTGATGATTTTAGAATGTTCATATGTACTTTTTTTATTTTACTCATTTAACGACGCTGTATCAACTATGAGGTTATTTAGCGTCGATGGGATTGGTGATAGCGAGATATTTGGCGAGATGAGGCCGAGGATTCGCCATAGATTATCTGACATTTGCTTTATGCTTGGGGAAAACCTCGGAAAAAAACCCAACCAGGTAATCAGCCCAAGCGGGAATCGAACCCGCGCCCGAAAGCTCCTATGTAAGCTTGCAATGCATGCGAAGAGGTAAGTTAATTAAATATTCAGTATTTTAGCAAAAACTGATCCTCTTTGGCTACGATTTTGTTATAGACTATTGGCAAACGGTCAATAGGCCAAAGGTCCGTAACTTTTTTTAATGTCAGAAGAAGCTGAATACAAGAACTTCTGAAAGTTACGACAAAATGGAAAATCCCGCCTTAGCTTGAGCTTGAATCCGAACTTTCCCAGTTCGTAGTCCGTCGCTCTGACACAACGAACTCAGCTCCTATTGCTATTTTTGTAATAAAAAGGCTACCACTGGTTCACAACGCGAGAAGCCCTCTCAAAGAGCTTTCCTGTTTCTGTTTACAGATTCAGTAACAGAGGCAACATGTTTGGTGAACTTCAATCTGTCACAAGAGGCGATAATTAATCACGCGCTCTGTGCCTCGGTTTTGTACAAGATGACACACTGGATCTGCCAGTTCTTTCACCGGACGCTATTTATCATGTTAAATTTTTCTTACCTTTCATTAAATAGCTATGTGTGAGCTGTCGACTTGAAAAACAGTTGACACCGAATGGATGTATATTTTACGCAGCTGCCTCCCAGGCATCTTTTTTGGAACTGCGTTGCCTCATATCATTCTTCATTTGTAGTTCTTTTGAAGCAAGATTTTGAAAGGACGTTGACTCCTTTTAAATATACAAACATTATTATTATTATTATTATTATTATCATCATCATCATTATTTAGTAATACCGGTTTACGTACCCCATTAAGGGGGTGATGGGTGAGATTCAATTTTCTATAATTTTTATCACAGAGATTTCATATTTTGTAGACTTTATCCCCTTCGTATAAGTAAGCTTGCAATGCATATAGCTTTCATTATGATCAGATGAATGGTTTTTGAGTTATTAAAATTAAAAAAAAGTCGTATTTTCAAAATCTATTTCCTCTTACAAAATTTAAGTTTCATGTATGACTTTTTTTACATAATCTCTGATATGGTTAGAAAAGAACTAAGTAAGCTATAAAGAATTCTAAATTTACATGTACATATGGAGAGATTTTTTTTTAATATACCTTACTTATGGCTTTTAAGGAACCCGGAGATTCATTGCCGCCCTCACATAAGCCCGCCATTGGTCCCGCAAGATTAATCCAGTCTCTACAATAATAATAATAATAATAATAATAATAATAGAGCGGATCCGGGCTCAAATCCTGGTTGGGACAAGTTACTTGGTTGAGGTTTTTTTTCCGGTGTTTTCCTTCAACCCATTAAGAGCAAATGCTGGGTAACTTTCGGCGCTGGACCCCGGACTCATCTCGCTAGCATTATCACCTTCATCTCACTCGGACTCTAGATAACCAGAGCAGTTGATAAAGCGTCGTAAAATAACCAACTAAAAAAATCAATAATAATTTTTAAAAACGTTATTTTATATTCTTTAAGGTGCGAAATTGCCTCTTTACGAAATATTCAGCGAAATTAAACGATTTTAATCACCGAAAACTGGGTAAAATAATCACCATAAAATCAAACCCCTACTTATTGCTTTTCATTTTTTTTTTTTTCGGAAATAAGTGACAGTCTGACGGAGTCTAAGACTGCAACGCAATCATAAACTTTTTACCTCGTTCAAAATAGTCTATCATAATTATTCGTTTGGAGAAGCGCGCGAGCTTGGGTTGGATCCCCCGTTTGGTCTGATTGGTTGGTTTATTCAGAGGTCTTCCCCAGCCGTGGGGCGGATGCCGAGTGGTCTATGGTGAATCCTCGGTCTCACCTCACTTCATCCCCGTTTGGTATGATTACCTGATTGGGATTTTTCCGAGGTTTTCTCGAACCATAAGGCAAATGCCAAGTAATCTGTTGGCGAATCCTCGGCCTCATCTCACTACATCTCGCCAAAAAAATTTTAATCTTGTAAAATGTTGACTCGTTCCACATCTTAAAGCTTCATTGCTAATATAAGAATACAATATACGAATGGAATACAATATACGAAAAAAAAAAAAATAAATAAAAAAAAAATAATGCGATGAACTTATCTACTGGTTTTTAACGCGAATTTCTTTGAGAAGTGGAACAGAGCGAATTAGAAGTCGGGATAGGTTTAAAGGCTATGACCTTTGATAGAAAAGAACAAGGTTTCTTCTTTCTGTTGCTATAATAATAATAAATATGATATCGAGATAAATCGCCAACATTCAGCGACTGGAGAAGAGTCTTTCTTGTCCGAATGAAGAGACGAATTCTGAAATAGACGATGAACAGAAAAAAAATCTTTTAAACAAACACTGCAATTATAAAACTTACAAACTCTTGAAAATAAGTACCGGTACTTGAATAGTTATTGAAAGAAAATTATAATTATAACAGTGTGGCGTGTTCCGAGAAGAAAAGAAAAAGTCGGCTATGTAATTTAAAGACAAGAATAAAAGAAACAGCGCCTGTTTATGCACAGGCCTCAGAGTTAATGAAAATGTTCCCTAGAATTATAATTAGAGCTCGGATAAGTATCCGTTGCTGCGCCGGGTGGTTTACAAGGTGAAGAAAGGAAAGTCGGGAGGGCGTCTTTGTAAGGGCTCATTAAGTCCCAATTAACAAGCACTCCATCCTGCGAGCTGTAATTATAATTTATTTCCTAATGGCTGTAATTTGACGGTGGAGTCCGATACTTCGGTCTATGTGTGTCACTTCAGCAAATTGCTGTTTCTTTTTTTCTCTCTGTGCAAATCCAGTTTATCCGGTCCGGGTAGTTGCGTTCATGCCAGTTTCTTCACATTTACTGCATCCTATTGATGGGATCTGATTAAATTCCGTATCATAAACTCAATATTAAATTCCGTTGTACAAGTGGTCACGTTTTTACTGTGTCAAATACAATTATACTATACAGAGTGTATAAAAAAGAATACGGTAGCGCAAACTTACACTGTTGAAAGTACATGATAGTAAAAGCAAAAAAGTCCCAGTATACTCGGGTCCGCAAACGAGACATTTGCGAGAAAATTACGAATGTATGGTTACAAGCCGCCGCTGACTTCATTGTTTGTAACATCGTATGGTTTACTCCTTGCGCACTAGAAGTGGTCCTATGCTCTTTGTGTACAAAACTGAACATAGCCGAGAGGTGGAGTTGTAAACAAACCATACACGCAAAACGTGACTGATACCTTTCGAGACTGTGTACTGTATTCGTCCTCTAAGTTATGCATGTATGGTTTGATTACAACTCCACCTCTCGGCAATGTTCAGTTTTGTAAACAAAGAGCATAGGACCGCTTCTAGTTCGCGAGGAGTAAACAATACGATGTTACAAAAAACATTCGCGAACCTATATTTACTAGGACTTTTTTGCTTTTATTATCGTGTACTTTCAATCGTGTAAGTTTGCGTCATCCTTTTTGATACACCCTGTATATTTAGTCCTATAATGAAGGTCATACGGCGCATTGGGATCTAAAACTTTTGCCCATATGGAGCCACACAGTGTATGGGTTCATAAGTTTTGTACATAGAGATCTTTATTTTTACGCAGAGATCTGTACTGATCTTAGATCATCTCTTGCTGTTCCTAATATATCTTCTTTTATGTTCATAACCATAAACTGTCCACTTCTACAGTGCTGTATTCCAGAAGCATAAACAAAAGAATGGTGTTTTTCCAGAAAAGCCACACCAACAATTTTCTTTTGCTTCATTGGTTTCTGTGGGACGTGAGCCATGGTTTTTAGCTTGCAGTCAATACTTTTAACATAAAAATCGTTTGATACTTACCCGTACGGTATATTTTAATGCACTGTTGTAACCCCTCTACTTGTTACTAATTACCAAAATAACACGTGGAAGGTCCAGGACGGATTACTAGAGAAAAGGTCTGTTTCCCTAGTATTACGTCCTGGCCCTCTCGAGTGTCTTATTTGTAACAAGTTGGGGGAGGGGGTGGATAGGCTACAACAATGCATTAGAATATAACGTACAGGTAAGTATATTAAACGATCTTTACGTCGAAAGTACTTGTGTCTGTAAACTAACACCCGATCACACACATATCTCAGATTGGTCATTCCCATGTTATAAATGGCAACGTAAAATAAGAACCACCACCAGAGCCTCCACCGTCGAAAAGGTAGTTTTTGGTAACTATCGCTAGATGGAAGTATAGTTACTCCTTGCAATTCCATAAGGGTTATAACGTGACTTCTTTTGCAGTCACTAGATGGCAGCATAGCGAGACTGATCAAAGTGGCTGCCTTGAAACCTCATATGGCTGATCAATCTGTTATACGTGATCAGGGCTAAAACCAAGTGTATATATATATATATATATATATATATATATATATATATATATGTGTGTGTGTGTGTGTGTGTGTGTGCGCGCGCGCTTGCTTTCTTTGGTGTAGTTTTTCTGGAGAATTACCAAAGAGAATGGTTGAAAAACTCGTAGTGTTGCAGACACAAGCACGAGGATTCATAAAGAAAAGCGTGGCTGTACTCTGAGAGCTTCACTGAAACTTGTTTTACAATTAAAACCTAAAACAAAACAATTTCTTTACTTCTTTAACATAAAAACATGTCCACACCTGTAGAGTAACGGTCAGCGCGTCTGGCCGCGAAACCAGGTGGCCCGGGTTCGATTCCCGGTCGGGGCAAGTTACCTGGTTGAGGTTTTTTCCGGGGTTTTCCCTCAACCCAATATGAGCAAATGCTGGGTAACTTTCGGTGCTGGACCCCGGACTCATTTCACCGGCATTATCACTTTCATCTCATTCAGACGCTAAATAACCAAAGATGTTGATAAAGCGTCGTAAAAAACCTACTAAAATAAAAAAAACATAAAAACATGCATTAAACGATCGTCAGGACAGACAGAAGAGAGTAAAATATAGGTACAGTTCAATGGTGAAATGTAATGGGGTGGGGCATATGATCAAGAAAAAATTTACCATGACATATTCAAATATATGACTTAAAATATATTTCTGGGAGGATTGGCTCTTTTTTCCCTTGAACGTCTATCGAGGACGGTACAGAAGTAATAGTACCAGTTGTTGCTTAGTCAACTGTCCGAAAACAGGTCTGAACCTCACAAGTGATAACCCAAAATGGCACCACTTATGAGGCAACTAGGACAGGAGATAATGGAGTAGAGTGGTCAATTCCTTTCCCCCTCCATTGCATACATCGCCGATTAGCTACATATTACACTAGTCAGACCAGTAATAGTAGTAAAAACAGCAGTAGAAGCAGCAGCAGTATTTTATTTAATTAAGCTCTCAGCTATAGATATTCAGCGTCAAAATTCAACGCGGGCGAGATATGGCCAACAAAATTTTGCCTGGAACCCTCATCAGATAAAGGATTCTTTTATCTGCCACCAATGTACGAAGAGAGACCCAACTTTCCTGCTCTCCCAGAGTACGTCAACTGTACCTTAGTTTTGAAGACATTCGTAATCTGTGCCATGCCGTGTTGCCTCTAGAAGTCTCTCTCGCATGATGAACAAACACACCACGGAATACTGTAACTGGGTGGGTTATACCACTGACAAAGACGAGGTGTATAGTGCGTTTATGATGAATAAGGAAAAATCTACAGTTGTGGTTTTTGTCGCCTTTTCACGATGCAGCAATACTAGTATACGAGTATTTTTCAGATGGGCAGGCTGATTATTTTGTCTGCTTCCACACAGTAATCGCTAAATCCATCGAGATGCCAGCCGCTATCAGAATGTCACGCGAGGATGTTCGTGCGATGAGAGACATTCTCATTACACGCCCGTGTCTAGTGGCGTGCCTGCCTCTGCCTGAACACTTCTGAACTCCGCTAATTGCAGATAAGTTCGTCCACGGTTTCAGTTATTACGTTTTATTTACTATACTGCAGTGGAGTTTCAGCTTCTAGCATTAATTATTAAGATGTACCGAAGTACATATGATATTTCCGTGCAGATACTCTGCGTCATCATACGATGAAAGATGAGTGGAACGGAGAAAAAAATTCTCTCCGGCACAGGGATTTGAACCCGGGTTTTCAACTCTACGTGCTGACTCTCTAGCCACTAAACCACACCGCATTCCCATCCCGAAGCCGGATCGAATCCTCTCAGTTTAAGTTCCACCTCTTGGGTTCCCTCTAGTGGCCTACCCTCATGCACTGCGTCATAGATGTATGACAGTGGCACAATGTCCATACATGTGCACAGGTGCACGCGTTATGAGTGACTAAGTGGCCGGGATCCGACGGAATAAGCGCCGTCTTTTAAATCACTAAGTATTTTTCGCATATCATATATTATTATGATGCACCGAAGTACATATAATATTTCCGTGCAGATATTCGGCGTCATCATATGATGAAATATGAGTGGAACGGAGAAAAAAATTCTCTCCGGCACAGGGATTTGAACCCGGGTTTTCAGCTCTACGTGCTGACGCTCTATTCACTAAGCCACAACGGATTCTCATCCCGATGCCGGATCGAATCCTCTCAGTTTAAGTTCCACCTCTTGGGTTCCCTCTAGTGGCCTACCCTCATGCACTGCGTCATAGATGTATGACAGTGGCACAATGTCCATACATGTGCACAGGTGCACTCGAGGGAATCCGGTGTGGCTTACAAAGAGAGGACACGCTCTGTATATCACCGAATGAAATAAGATTGTGTGAGATGAAAGTACAAGACGTACTGTTGAAAGTCATATCTGGTATGGGTGGCCAATGACCCCTCGTTTTGAAAATATTGGCTATTGTTTGTGACATACTTCTGTTAGGTGCCTAAGAGGGAAGCATTAGCCTGTGTAACAGCGTAGCTCATATGGTTGGATGCTGAGTTGTTATCCAGGCAACATGTGTTCGAATCCTAATGCCTTCTAATTTTTTTAAAGGTTGATTATTATTATTATTATTATTATTATTATTATTATTATTATTATTATTATTATTATTATTATTATTATTTTGATTCATGTTGCAATAGTTCCGGTTTTGTTTGTATATGATAAATCACCTCCTAGTAAGCGCATTGGTCTCTATGCACATACAAATATTGAATTGCAAAAGAGCAAATAATAATAATAATAGTAATAATAATAGTAATAATAATAAAATAATAATAATAATAATAATAATAATAATAATAATAATAATATCAGGCTTTAAAAAATGAGAAGGCATTAGGATTCGAACTCAGGTTTCTGGATGACAACTCAGCATCCAACCATGTAAGCTACGCCGTTACACAGTCTAATGCTTTCGTATTAGGAACATAACGGAAATATGTCACAAACAATAGCCAATATTTCCAAAACGAGGGTTCATTGGCCGCTCATACCAGGTATGACTTTAAACGGTACGTCTTGTACTTTCATCTCACATAATCTTATTTAGTTCGATGATATACAGAGCGTGTCCTCTCCTTGTTAGTGAATAGAGCATCAGCACGTAGAGCTGAAAACCGGGGCTCAAATCCCGGTGCCGGAGAGAATGTTTCTCCTTTCCACTCATCTTTCATTATAACATTAATGTTAATTTTTCAACAATCATTATCGCTGGATTGGATTTGTGGATTTACATCAGATGGAAGATACGGAAGGCCACCATCCTTTTCTAGGTTGAAATCAGGTCAGGAATTTATGACATATCTCTTTACGTGACATTCATTCAATGGTAAGACAATTGAAGACATTATTACAAAAAGAGCCCTAGTCATTTTAATGAAATTGAGTTAAGGACACATTTGCTACTATTTCAAATGTTTATAGACTCCAAAAATGATCCATGTCAGGTGCAATAGCCACAGGGATAAACACCAGTTGTACGGAAACAGCTGACGTGTTGTTCTATTTATTGTTATTTTTTTCCCCTCAAAAATAGCAATTTTGACAAAGGTTGTTTTTGTAATGTCTTCAATTGTGACATAGGAAATTCATATTACAAGTAAAGACGATATGTAGTAAAAGAGACCAGTATCGTACATATCAAACCGTCACAGACGCGGGTTTTTATATAAAAATTGCGAGCATACGACTCAGACGTGCAAACAAAACATGAACTGCAATATCAATCTTTTTCTGCCACCTTAATGCATCTTAGCAGGTAAAACGTATTCATGGAAAATACGACAGTAATGTGAAGGGAACGGAGTGTTGTTTACGCTTCAGTCTACACAGTAAATGTACTGCTAGAAAGATATTTCCTATATACAGTACATTAATCGAGCGAAAAGCTTCGCAGAAATTTTCCGCTGGCGCTTTATGTTAGTTTTTACGTAGTTTTCTTTTTGCAGTAATAGCTGCAATACAATATGTCTCGCTATCTCCCACAACACTTCCTGCTTACTCATATAAATTATTTACAAAAAGGTTCAAATATATATCACGAAATTCTTATGTAACTACCCTATAAGCAATAGGCCTATGTAATTTTAGGTCTCTAAGTTTATTTATTTAGAGCTTATAATTCTACACAATCTCTAGAAGTTTCACAGATTAATGTTACACAATAAAATTACTAATGCTAATATGTAAATAGCATTAGAACAGATAAGTGTTTCACTGCGTGTAAGAAAATTATCATCCTGAGCAAAATTCATTAAAACCTCCGGAAATTAATAATAAGATGACAAAAGTGCATTTGATAACAGTATATATTTTCCAAGAAAAATAACATTTTTAAACACAAATACATTTTGTACAGGGACATCATTTTATTTTTACTTCAATTTTTATTGTACCTGAGTTTTTGAATGTACTTCACTCCCATCCCTTCTACTAATGACGTTCCAACTTCCTGCACACAGAACCAAGACCGCAGTGAGTTAGTGAGTATAGTATGTTTCAGAAATATGTTCGCGTTTTCCAGCGACGAAAGAGTTTTCAATATTGAATCATATTTTCGCACAGGTACTGTCGTCCGTTTGCCTACGTCGCATCCCGATTTCCCCCACTTGCTTCTGCTCGCCCCTCTGTAAGGACTAGTGGCTGGGCCGTCTTAGATCTTTTCTGAAAACAATAATTTCAGTTAGGAATTGGACGTCTACTTAATATTATAGAACTGTTTAAAATAACTTAAATAAAAGGGCCTTGTTGAGTAATTAACTGTCACGTGCTTTTCCCCCTTTCTACGATCCTGCGACATAACCACTTGGAGGACAGTAGATAGCATGTCTAAATAATTTTATCTGTGCGGGTCGGGCAGAAGTGAAGATTGAATTTACAGTACGTAAGGTACTCTTTTATAGAGTAGGTACAGAATTATTTCAACATGAGTTACTAATACGGAGAACGAAACAGGTAATAATTGGAATTAGATATAGTCTAATAGTCTATCGTGCGATAATATGCACAAAAGAACTGAAGCCTGTATCCAAATGAACGGTCACCAGTTTCAAAAATGTGTTTAAATATCCATATTATGATTATTTTTCAATTTAACTTCATTCTCTATATCGTAGCTAATGTGCTGTAGACAGTATAATATACACTGCATAATGAATATATTCGCATGGATAGCTCAGTTCGAGAGTAAAAACACGTATTGTTAATACAGTACTGTATTTTGATTAAACAAAAACCTAATGAAAATTATCAAACTCAAAATTGCGATATTTCCTAGTTTACGTAAATGGATGAACTACTTTTCTTCCCTCCTGTGCCTAGTAAAGTGATTTGTTTGTATTTTACGCCAGTATCATCGAACTCCAGTCGTGGAAGGGGGTAGCAAACGGTGTTTCCGGTTCTCGATCCGTTAGTTCAAAGGTATAGCCAGGTTAATATTAAAAATGTTAGTAAAAATAAAATGATGTCCCTGTGTTTCAAAACAAGAAAATAATCATATAGACTCAAACTTCGCATTATTTATTCGAACGCCTTTGCAGAAGATCATCTATTACGAAGAGACTAAACAATGTAATTCTTTATTAACGGTACCGTTTAACCACAGCCTAATATCATACAGTCACGAAGCTTGAGATAATTTTTTGCATTTCTCGCGATACAGCACTCCAAGCGGTTAGCAACTGAGAGTACTAGGAACAATAGACTGTGCCGATACTATTTCGCAATGTCTGTGATGAGGCGATAGTAGCGATCCTAATGGTTAGCAACTAAAGTTCAACTGTTATTGGATGCATATTCCTTACGTATTGGACTTCGTGACCGAAAATACTAAACTGTGGTTTAACTATAGCGACAGTGCCAGTTGGGATGATAATACGGCGATAATGCAACAATGATGGAAAGGGTAGACTATGAAAAACGTGAAGTCAGCCATACCAATGCACAACAGAGTAACAAACGAATGTGACTGTATATTCTCTTTTCCAAAAACGTTAGACTCTCAAAACATTTTTTTTCCTGGAAAAAAAAAACCGTAACAGTTACAGAGAAATAACATTTGACTTTTTTTTCTTCAGTTATTTACGCTTTACCACCGGTATTTTTTGGCAGTTTATGTCGTTTACACACTATATATAGGATATAATTATATATACACACGAGAACGAATTTATTATGCATGATTCCGTTCTGTTTTTCATGTTCTTTATTTTCTTCTTCTGTTTACAGATCAAGTGATATAACATAACTAATAACAGAGATATATTCATGGGATAAAGTAAGTGCAAAATACTTTTCCTAGTCCTGGACTTCAACAAATTCACGCTACAGGAGATCGGTCATTTTTTGTGTCCAAAGCTGTACATCTTCCCAAGACATTAAACAGCCAGGTGTTCTATGTTAACTTTGGACGCAAAAGAACCTTGAACCCTGAAGAGAGAGCTTTATATAAGAATTACCCGGCTAGCTCTCTTTCATCCGACAAAACGCCCCGTTTTCCGGTCGGATGTCTCTGCAGGTCAATATATTCGGATGAGAATAATCGGACACATCAGAGATCTTTGACTGACAAAGGAGGAAAACATAGCATATGAAGGGGATACAACGGATCTAGCTTATAGGCTGCAGTGAGTGAATCAGAGTTTGGATAGCTTCAAAATAAAAATAAACGTTTTGGTCTTCCTTCGATGATGTGTAAATGACTTTCCGTCCATCATTCGATAACATTTTTGGCTGTTCTACAGCACGTGACACTGAAACTTTCAACTTGCATTCGAAGAGTTCAGAGCCATAGTGGGCCAAGCGCCATTTATTAAAAACGGAGAAAGCAAGGGTTAAAGTTAAGTGAATACCATAGTTTAATGAAGATTGACATATCATTTAGTTTTAATGTGTATACTTTATATTACTTGCTGTATGTTTCCATTGAATTATGGTAATAACTTCATTTTAACCCTTGTTTTCTACGGTTTTAGTAAATGGCGCTTGGCCCACTATGGTTCTAAATCCTTCAATTTTTCTCAGTTCTACCGTGCGGGAATCTTGACAGGTTAGGTTGTTAGTTTAGACTTTCAGTATGCCTTGCATATATGGATCTGTAACAGGTTAGGTTGGGTTAGTTTAGGCTTTTGATATACCTTGCATGTATTAAGCGAAACGTAAAGTGCGTTTCACTATCATTTTGAAGTGTTCTACCTCTTTATTTCACGTGTTAAATAATCGCTTTTAGGTTACCTACAATGATCAATTTTACAATTTTTAGCTATTTTTATAATATGTTTTCAAGACAACTGACGTCCTATATAAATTCTCCACATTCCAAACTACCTTCACCCTGAAAATTAGTCCATTTTCCCACTTTTTTCGTAAAAAGAACCTTCAGTGTCGCGTGCTATAGAAAACTCAAATTTTTAATTTATCTGATGATTTTGTACAATTTATATACGATATCTCATCAAATCCCACTCACCAATGAAAACGTTCTCTCTTCGATGTGACTTTGCAATCTCATTCAACCAATACCCAGTAATGTATTCTAGTACAGAAAAACTGCTGCAGTTCATAGGCGTCCTTAAATAGAGCATCAAAGCTACTCATCTGTTTTAAATTAATTATAAACATAGACCGCATTATATGTCGAGTCCTGAATGGTCTGCAATTATTAATTCTGAATAACAATTTCATGGTAGCATGTTGCTAAATCAGCCAATATAATATTAATTTGCATATCTGAAGCCGGCTGATAATAAATGGTCGAAACGCAATTATATCGGCGGGAAACGAACTGCAAACAAACGTCATCCGGTTTGTACGACTGCCATGACGTTGTTGAACTGCTGTGCGGCGCGGCGCGGAATGTGGAAAGCGGCCAACTTGCAGCGATTAATCACGTCCACAAGCCTTATGATTTATGAGCGCAATCTAGCCCTCCACCTAATTCTAATTATTCCCGCCCTTTATATTATTATCATTATTTATTAGCAATCAAAACACCATGTTTTATATTGTACTGTCAGTGAAGTAGTGCCCACTAAACCCATTCCACAATGCGTTGCAGTTTACATCTAAATCGAAAGAGAGAAAAAAAAATTAATTCTACAGAAGCAATTCGTCCACTTGGATACATCTCTATAGGCCTACTAGTAACAGTACATTCCTACTACAAAAAAGAGTAATTAGCATAATAGTGGGTGCCAAATCTAGGGAATCGTGTAGGAATATTTTCAAAAACCTTACTTTCATACTCCATTGGTAAGGTTTATTTTATTTTATTGGGTTATTTTACGACGCTTTATCAACACCTAGGTTATTTAGCGTCTGAATGAAGTGATGGTGATAATGCCGATGAAATGAGCCCGGGGTCCAGCACCGAAAGTTACCCAGCATTTGCTCGTATTGGGTTGAGGGAAAACCTCGGAAAAAATCTCACCCAGGTAACTTGCTCCGACCAGGATTCGAACCCGGGCCACCTGGTTTCACGGCCAGACGTGCACAGGTGTCCACAGGTGTGGACTCCATTGGTAAGAATATCGTGCTATCAAAAAGAAGTGCGTTATATGGCAGTAAACATTTTTAATAGCCTTCCTACAGATATAAAAAAGTAAAACTCAAAACATAAGGTTATTTAGGGCCAAATTAAAGAAGTACCTAATTTCTGACGCCTTCTATTCTGTAGCTGAATTTATGACATTCAACAACACTTCATGAATATTTCTGTGTTCTATTAAGTATTGTTACTAAAATTTTGTTGTGTACTAGCATACTATATTGTAACACTCTTCTGTATGTATTTCAACTAGACTGTAACTACAGGCCTAATTAAGACTTTGTAGTATTATAACATATTAAGATTTTTTTTCCCCTTTGACATATTCCATATTCTAGCTGTGAAGCGATGTATGAAACGTAAGGCAACCATTGTCACACACCTGCTATGACATGTTTAAAATGGCTGCATATCAACATAAAAATAAGGGGAGGTTCAGACTTTACTGTAGAATAGTGTGGAAAACTCATTTATAAGTGTATTAAAAAGCCTGACAATTTCTATGTCTGGCTCAAAAGTCTTCTTATATAAAACAAATCGTTTTGGCGTGAATTCAAAAGTTGTTTCATAACTTAATCACTGCAAACTCCTTATGCTTACTCTTACCCGGCTGTGCGTCTAAAAAAATCAAATTTCTTTTGTTTACTGTCTTCTCCTAAAGTCCATCTGCTGAATTTATAATCCATATAATACTGTCATTCATTAAACAATTGTTCAATATTTCATCTATAATGCAATAGACTCCAAAGGTACACTAGGTGCGTACACTTACCCTCCTTTACCTTATTGTTGATAAAATGCCATTATATAAGCAGGTTAAAAAATGGTCATAGACATAGGCTGCTATCAGCCATTACAGGAATATTTTAAAACAATAACGACATATTACGTAATAGCTAGAATTCTGGTGTTTCTGGGTCATTCGAACAACTTAACTCTACGTGCAAATGCCAATACCTAGATAATATTCAAAGCTCGGAACTTGGGGACTTGTGTGTCGTGTACATGAGTAAGGTTACAGGTACAACGTACACAAAGCTCACGCTGCAAGCTCTCAGGGACAGTCATATGTACTAAGAAAGTGGTCACATCGAATGACAGGAAGACGGACGAAGAAACTGTGTCATGCCAAAGCCAATGATATTGAGAGAATTACAGGTAAACGGCCTGTTCGAGGAATTGGAAAATACGTGTTATTCGAATGGGTATATTACAGAAGTTAGAAAATACATTTCTTTAAATTTTAGGTATAAAATTTCTTGGAGGAATTCGGAGGAGATACATTATTTTCTTCGAATGGAGAGTTTATATTTTGTAAATTGTGCGACACAAAACTAGACGCTGGAAACGGGCATTCATTGAAAGGTTAAATTGGTGGGAAACTTGTCCGTAGCCATGGCTCAAGTCGTAGAAAACCTGCCCCAGTAGTGACATACAAATTGAAAACTATTTTCGAGAAAAATGTAGGATATACTTATCTTTCTCAGATACGAAATCAGCTAGCAACTGCTGAAAATCGAACAGAGAACAGTGACAGTGAAAACATTCAGTACCTATTTTAAGTTTGCTTCCGTCACTTCATGTGACGTGGAAGTAAGTTTTTTTTTCGTTTCAAATCATATTTAACTAACAGGCGAAGAAGTTATGGGTTCGAAAATCTTCAAATGTACGTAGTCATACACTGTAATAAAATGTGCAGAGCAGAACAATAAATTTGATATATTGCTCATGTTTATTTTTATTTTATATATGCTACAAAATTACGTATTTCAACCTACCATAATACTACTAATATATTGTTCCAGCCAGAAACCACTTTTATAGCAGACCTGACAGTACCTCCGTGCTGGGAGCGGGAGTTTGTTGACATTGAAGTCCGGTCGCTTAGCCACGTGCAAAGACACAAGTCCCCAAGTTCCGAGCTTTGATGATAATATTATTAGTAGCCTATGTCAGGAAATTTGTTCTTTAACAAAGGAAGATAGTTAATATTGAATATTTGAGGAGAAAAAATTCACCCCGGCGCCTGGTCCTTGGTTCTACGTACCAAGCGCTCTGACCACTGAGCTACGCCGAATTCAATCCACAGCACGTGATCGAATCTTCCTCCTTCAATGTTTCCCTTTGTGGCCTGACTCCAAGTTAGGCATATATGTTGACGTATATGTCCAATGCCAACTGCCATTATATTAGGAGCGCACTCAGCTATCTAAAATAAATCTATAATAAAAGGAAGATAGGCCTAATACAAGTCAATCTAAGTTGTGGAGGAAATGAGGGACAAAATCAGAAGTAATGAAACGGAGAGCCACGAAGGACGTTACATGGAACTAGGGTGGACATGTTCTGAGACTTGATCAGTAAGTTGAACTGACGCATCGATGATAAAGGATCCAAAAACAGAAGAAAGGCCAGGGCAGACTAAGAAGAGGACGTTCTAATTCACGGAAAATACATGAGTACCATGATACAGATAGCAAAAAATCGTGACAACTGGAGAAAATTGGAAAGAAATTAATACAATTTGAAGTGGCTCACCAAATGAAGTAAATTCGAGACAAGACTTGTAGTTCGATACACGAAGCCATAGTCCTTATCACGGGATTTCTAAAGATATTATTTTTATTCTAGGCAATAATTTAAAAGTGTGATCCCAAAACGCGTTAAGTCTATTTTTATGAAAGGATTGAGCTAGTTTTGTATCAACGGTCTACGATCAATTTAATTGACATCTCCCAATAAATATACGAAATCCAATTTAAAAAAAATATAAATACAGTGGTGAAATAAGTTACATCAAGGAGCTAAATTTAAAAATACATAAAATGTGAGGGATCCTAAGACCTGATGCACACTGTCTTGTCTCTACCGATAACCACTCGACTAGACCTACTACAATTTAATTAAGTACGCGGTACAGCTCTTGATAGTGAAGAAGCTTAACCGTTTTAAAATACGGTACCCTTTTTTTTTTAAGAATTATTGATAGGTTACAAGTATAGACTGGGTTCGAATTCACTCTTCAAATCTTACCAATCTGATACTTGTTTTATTAAAATGTCGGTCGCACGACGTTCACATTCGAAAGATGAAAAATCCCTTGTTAATCCCAGTTTTTGTCTAGTTGTCAAATTTGTATATCACAACAGGACAGCATAACATTTTTATATAAAATTTAAACTTTGCATCTTTTATTGTCTTATTTTTAAGGATCTCTGTAAGATGCTACGAATGTTTAGAAAAGTAAACAAATTTTCTGTGTTAAATCTCGATCACGTACATGTACGACACATCAAAAATATTAAAAACCCTATACCTGCTCAATAATTTTGCTATTTGCAAGAAACAATCTTCTATCTTTGTTGATGTTTACCGTAAAAATCCGTTACTTTTGTTTAAATTGAGTGATGCAAACCAACATGATTTCGAGATGTTGCACACTATAGAAGAAGTAAGAATACACAGGTCATCAACTCACCATCGACATGGTAAATGTAGATGACAAAATAGTAATGACAATATCTTCTTTACAGGTAAAATCATTTTCCGATGTTTAATGTGAACGTGTATTCCATTTATCGCCCGACAACAAATTTAATTTCCTTTATGTCTTTTTAGCAATATGCCGAAGTCATTTAGAGTTGTAATTTCATCCAACAGCCTTCGCGCTTTTACAGGAGAAGATAAATGTCTCGGCCATATAATTAATAGCTTGAAGACTCCATAAACAGAAGAAGGTTTGTTGGGACAACCGACATAAAAACAATTTTATTAGTGTTGATGTCTCAAAACTGAAAGTTTCTTGTTTTTAGACGTTTCTTTATGTAGCTAGCAGCTTCCAAGAAGAGTAATTTTCAGATTATTGAAAGAAACATTACCACGGTCTCTTAAAACACGAAGATCTATTGCATTAAGATTAGAGGAAAGAAGTTGTGACAACGAGATGAAATAACCATACGCAGCGTGATTCAGGAGGAACAGTAAATATTTTAGGAGGTGATAGGATAAGAACTTCATATTTATGAGCATGTGTCCAATTTTAAAGGATACAGCTGCTTGAATGTTAAGCATAACAGCGTTATAGAGGCAAGGAAGAAAGATAAATGACTTATGATTACGTTTATTGCTTATTTACATGGTATCAATACATTTCAACAGTTCCATGACTTTTCCGCTGTCTTCTGAAGTCATCTTGTCTTTTTTTATGAGGGCAGCACTATTCGTAATGCAAGCGACCAATTCTACCTTTGTGTTTACTTTGTTTCGTATATTACGCCTTTCATGCACCTCCCGCCAGACAAAAATCGACAGGAGTAAGATCTGGAGACTTTGGTAGCCAATGCTCGTGATCATCGCGGCCGATCTATCGTTCGGGGAATGTCAAATTTCCATCATGCGTCACCTGACTGATAAAATGTACAGGAGCTCCGTCATGCTGGAAGAACATGCCCATTCTTGCAGCCAACAGAATTACAAATAGCTATTTCTCTACACACATTATGAAGATTGCTGCCCTAAGATGGTCTCAGAAGAGCGACAATATTATTCCTTTGTACATAGTCAATAGTTATAGTCATTTGTCTTATGAATGGCGGACAAAGTCGCAGTCGGGGTTTTTCTCGGGGTTCTCTCGTTTCCCCACATTAGGTATCTACATCATTTCGTCATCTGGAGACGCGCGGAAAGGACCTGGCCTAGGGACAAGTGGCGCTGCCTGCTCGAAACCTGAGTATGCAGAAAACTTTACTGTAATCAGTAGGGACCGTACGTTGTCTCACGAGTTATAAGGTTAAGTATTACTGACGTTTTCAAGTCGACTACGCACATGCATCTAGCAAGCGATGTACTTGACTGACAGCGTACGCGACTCTTGTTTGGTCAAGTTGGGCAGAGCAAAACATGGACCACTTTAACAATTATATTAATATTTAGAATTTAAATTACACGATGTACAGTAGAATACGCTAGTTTTACTATTTAAATTATCGTAAAGAATTTAGGCCTACATTGATCAAACATCATTTACACTATTATGTATAGTGTTGTGTATTGTTGTTGTTTAGTCAACTGTCCGAAGACAGGTTTGAACCTTATAACACCAATAAGGCATCACTCATGAGGCAACTAGGCCAGGAGATAATGAGGTACGGTGGCCAGTTCCTTTCCCCTTTGTATTGTAATGCAAGGTATTTTATTTATTTACTATTTTTTAAATAGTGTATAATAGTTTAAATATGTTTGATCAAAGTAAATCTCCATTCTTTATGATACAGTTGGAAAAATAGCTTATTCAATTCAATTCAATTTATTAAGCCATTAAACATACAGTGATAGGCTTCGTCACAAAAAAAATATACATTTGAAAATACACATATAATTGAAAGCAGTAATTAGAATGAAAACACTTCACTCTTATGTAATAATTGTAACTAATCTAAATAATGAAAAATATGTAAGCTCAATCATAAGACTTATAAGTCTTACGATTGAACTTACATATTTTTCATTATATTATTAGACTTATCTGAACACAAAAATGAATTGCAAATTAATCTAAATAACTTTATTTATTAAAAAACAATTTCGTATGAATTTATGTTAAGAAACTCATCTACAGAGTAGAAAGGATTAATTAAAAGCCAATTATAAAATCTAGCTTTGAAACTATTGGCTTGTAACTTATAATATTGACTGGGAAGCTTATTATATAATTTCATCCCAATGACAGAAAAATTTGTACTAGTTTTATGTAATCTACAGTATGGAATATTAATTTGTTCACTATTTCTAATTTCATGATCATGTATATTGGCTATTAATGAGTAATTGTCTATATTTTGTCGAGTTTAAAGGACTAGGTCGTGTGTGTGTGTGTATATATATATATATATATATATATATATATATATATATATATATTTATGACAGTTAATATCTGTGATTGTTTGAAAAGAGGTCGACAATGTTCAAGATAGTTTGATTGACATAGAATTCTAATGGTTTTCTTTTGCTACCATTTCCCCAGAAAATTATCGACCGAAAGAATGAAAAGTAGACACATCTTAAATAATTTTGAGAAACACAAGTCACTAATTGCTTTAATAAATATATAACTCTTGATAATTTTGTGCATATATATATTCGATATGTTTTTCCCATGTAAACTGGAGTCTATGAAAAGTCCTAGAAATTTGGTATAGTTTTGTATGTTGTCCTTTTTATTACATGATTTAGGGTAAAAGTTATGTTGATAGTCTTTTCTTGATTAAGCAAAAAACCATTAGATTCAAACCATAAAGCCATCTGTGATAGAATATCATTGGTTAGAGCATGTAATTCAGAGTAGAGCTAGAACATAAGAATGTAGTGTCATCAGCGTACATAATTGTTATAGCTTTAATGAATTTATTCTAGTGTACATAATGTAAAAGGCTGTCAGACATTGGCTGCTTTCAATAGCCGATTGTCAAAAAGACTGTTTTTCGTCCCTGGAATATAATGTTTCTTCAAATAGTTAATATCTGTAGGTGTAACTTTGGTACAATATGATTTTATTTTTAATATATCAATTTTTCTTCAATATGTTAATCATTCTTTTGGTCCAAATTATCTTATTTAACTCTAAATTGTAATTCTTTAACTCTTAGAGTTGCATGTACAGTATCTAAACACATTTACATTTTGTTCTTACTATTATTGTTATTGTTATCATTCCATTGTTTTCTGTATTGCTGTCATTTATAATATTTTCTGCGTATTTACTGATTGAGTGTAAGACAACTGCCAGTAAAAATACATCAAATAAATTAATAAAGAATTTAAATTGTAGGAAAGATCATCGTGGTGTCAATTTTTATCACTGAAATGCATCGTGAACAATCTGCGGGATCTAGTTTTGAAACATGAATAGAACGTCATCTGCACACAAACAAGCTGCAAATGTTGCCTTGTAGTATCTATGTCGCGCCGCGAAACATGACGTCATGTCAATATACTGTAGTTCGTGGCTAACGAGAAAGACAGGCGACGTCACATTCTTAGTCATAATATGACCAACGTTGAACAAGTTTATATATAAATGCACGTTTAACATGAGTTGAATATAGGAATTCCTTTGTTTTTTTAGAACTTTGAACATGTATTTGTATTAGGCGATTGTCAAGATCGCCATGACTACAACCATGATAACCACATGACTCCGATTCGTGCCGAAGCCTGTCTTTCTCGTTAGCCACGAATATAGTCTATGAACAACTAACCTTATCTCCGTAAGCCCTGGGACAGAATACGGTTCCTAGTGATCAGTCGGTGTGGGTTTGGGAATGCACTTAGCTTGGATTTTAGTGCAATAAATCTTCAAAGGTCGCATTGCTGAGTCGAAAGTGCATTATTATTATTATTATTATTATTATTATTATTATTATTATTATTATTATTATTATTATTACCGTCGACCGGGTATACTTTACACAAGGGGGGTAACTTTACACATTTCTAGAAAAATGGTGTATAACAGCTTTAATAATGGCACACACTTCAGTCTACTACACATATGTGCTGTTGTCACATAGAATCAGTTCCACGGAGTTGTTACACATTGTCTGTAATGTGCTGCCCTCTAAACATTTTTCTAGAAATGTGTAAAGTTACCCCCCCCCCGTGTAAAAGTATACCCGGTCGACGGTATTATTATTATTATTATTATTATTATTATTATTTTGTTCGCGGCCCCCATTAACTCCTCTGCATACCCCCCAGAGAGCCGCGGTCCATCGATTGAGAATCACTGATCTAAAGTTTAAAAAGCGTTGTGTACAGGAAAATAAGCGGGAGTCTAACGCAAGGTTGCGTTCAGACATGGGCCTAAATCCCACAAGGACTGATTGTCTGGTTGTTTTTTTTTTTTTTTCAAGTTTTTCCCTATCGTAAGTTGAATGTCAGGTAATCTTATGGAGAATCTAAGAATTTATCTTGCCAGCCCAATTTCATGGACGCAATTAATAAATATAGCGTCGTTAAAAACAGATTTAAAAATAAAATCTAGATACAAAGTGAAGCAGGCTGTTACGATGTAGCTCTAGCAGCACAAGGAGAGTAATGGAATCTCAGACGAGGCATCCACTCCCTCAGTTCCTCCCCCAGACGGATATTATTCACGGTTCGCTTATTTCCCATACACTCCCGGAGTGTATCTTTGGAATCGGAGCGCCGCATTCACGAACCTTCGGGGTAGTGTGATTGATGGAATGTTTCCCCAACCGAATAAAGCCATTATTTGACTTAAAAACCGATAAAATCTTTATAAAAAAGGACGAAACAAGAACAATAACATACATGTTTGCTTTGTGGTTTAGCATCGATTCACCATTCATTACATAACCTCCACCGCCGCCTCCTCCCCCTTCCCCACATAAACACAAGTCTACAGACATGGAATGTTTTCCTAGCTGAATAACCGATAAGTGGTTTATGATGTGGCTTTTATTACAGTTTGTCATGTGGGCTGGGGCAGAGATATGAAAAAGGGATATGGCAGGGACGGAGGCGGGGCCGGGGGTATGTTAATATTGTCGCCGTGAAGCGGAGTGGCACTGGCACTGACGTGCCACTCTGTTATTGGATTACTACCACATCATCGCAACACACGCAACCAATGCAGCTCACGACATAGCTGCCAACCCCTGGGATATTTTACTGGAATTAGGGAAACTTACAAAATACACTACACTCTCGCTAATCCGGCCTCCTTCTAGTGTAGCCTACTTCCTATCACTTCCACTGTAATAGTTTTCTGGGAAATTTGCATCGGTGCCATTTGTTATACTGTATTACTTATAGGCCCGGTTTCTTCAACCTTTGTTAAATTATAACAGTGTGTTATTCCATTTTAACTGTAAACTTAACAGTTGAAGCATTTCTTCAACTATTGTTAGTAGTAACAGGCTGTTAAAACCTATGTTAATTTAACTGCCCAATTTCATGCAGTTAAATCGTTTAACTCTCTGTTAGCATAGAAGTATCCAATATAGCTGGTGCGTTAGATGCTGAACTTATATATCTGGATTATTTAGAAAATTATATCCATTAATACATAACCAGAGGGGATGATTTCTGTGATTTGACAGACCAGAAGTTCATACAAAGGTAAAGGCTATTTTCTGCCAAGCCTCACTTTTCGCTTCAACTTAGATCCGTTTGTTTGTTTATTCTCATTAATTGGTTTATACTGCGAAATAATTTCCAGCAGAAGACTTCTCTAGAACGAAGAGAAATTAGTCCCATGATTTCTATTTGTTCCAGTGTTTTCCATTTCATAACAGCAATACCAATATGGCACTCCACGCTATTGTGATACAGACGAGGAAAGAAGCAGAAATCAAACCTGAGAGAACAGAAAGACTTCTATCCTCTCTGAATCAAACAACGGAAACAAGCGAGAATCACAATTGTCAGAGTTCAGAAAACAGAAGTGAGCCTATAGTTGGTTATAGGTTATGGTTAAACTCTAGAATCTCTGGTCCTAACAGAGAGCTAACAAACAGAATGTTAAAATGTGAAATATAAAGTTGAAGAAACGCAATATTTTTAACAGCAATTCATACTTTTAACTTACAGTTAATTAACGCTTTTTAACAAAGGTTGAAGAAACCGGAGCATAACCTACAGATACGAGGATCATTACATAAGTCATAGCAACTACTGTACTCCAACCACGAGAAAGTCTCTGGGGAATGAGACGAAGCGGGGTAATGCTGTGAATGACTGTTGATGTCATAAGGTCACACACGTGGGTACTCGTATCTCTATTGGCTAGCTCTCACAGCACAAACAACATTGATACACACATATTAATACTACCCTAGTTACAAAATTAGATCACTGTTAATCTTCTGGTCTTTTAATCCCTCCATACAGGAAATAACATATGCAGGAGAGCGCATGGTTTTTAAACTGACGTTATAACGGTAATATTATCTATCTACTTCGTTCCAATAGATGACGCTATAGTAAGCATATTTCTTTCACGGTTGATCTCCTGGTTGGAGAACAGTATGTTGTATCTTCCGAATAACCGAAAATGTGGTTAGTTGAGTATATATGTTTGAAAACCTGTTGTACAGTAGTGGCAAAAAAAAAACCGGACCGACGGAATACTCAAAGTCCCCGAAATGAGCCACTGCGCATGCCACGCCCGCATTCACAAGATAGCGAGTAATCTATTGAAACTGTTTTAGTTTCGACTGCTGACGTAGCCCATTTCGAAAGCCATTAGAAAATAAGCTGGTAAAATTCATGTTCTGGAAATAATAAGTTAAATAAGTAGTAAAATATCGATGCAATCGAAATGTATTGGGAATACATTTGAATAAGGAACAAAAAAAAGTTTCCTTTCCAGGCAGGATTCGAACCACGAAAGTCTTAGCTATCAGTCTATCGTGCTGTCACTATGAACAAGGCTTTGAAATCAAGGGTCGGTCCAGTTTTTTTTTTGACACTGCTGTACACTACGGGATGCCATCGCCAGATTGCGTCTGTGTGCAATGGTAACTAGTTGACAGCACACGCAAAGGTTAGTATGCTAGAGGCTGTGCTCCAAGACGGATGTAAGTAAAGTTGAACAGCGGTCATACGTGAAAATTGCAATTCTTCGTGGTAAAAATGCTCGTCAGTACCATTCTGAGCATTGAGTGATAGTGCGTTGGAACATCTTCCCTACTCGCCTGATCTATCTCAGTCCATGCGAATTTGATCTCATTCCGCAAATAAAGTAGCCGCTGCGTGGGAAGCGGTTTGCAAACAGGGAGGACATCTTAACAGCGTTTCGACTAGAGGTGGTACACATAGACGAACCGCACTCAGCCGATGGTATTCAACACCTGCATCATCCTTGGCAAAGTAGCCTTGGGGGTTATTTTGAAGGGTGTTAGCTGTGAGTAATGTACTTTGTTTCCTTTTGTGCATAATAAAACAAAGATTTTTATTTACGCATCTTTCAGTTTCCTTATCCATTGCCTTCTGTACCCGGACCCAATTTGGTACTAGCATTGCGAAGCACATTCCCATGACCTTCAATCTCATATAGTGAATTTCTAGTCCTCCAGCTTTATTGATTGATATAATACAATTGTCAGTTGAATGCATCGTAAATAAAATGCTCCGTAGATATAGGAGAAATTCAATGTTTACCTACTTAGATATAACATGCGAAGCAAGTACCCAACAATCGAGAAGCATCATGTTTAGGTAGAGCATGAAAGTCAAGGAATATTACGAATGTAATATGGATATTTTAAGAGAGTTGTTAATTCATTATAGAAAGAGAATTTTCTACAACGTTAACAAACAATTGTCCACACCTTTGGAGTAACGGTCAGCGCGTCTGGCCGCGAAACCAGGTGGCCCGGGTTCGAATCCCGGTTGGGACAAGTTACCTGGTTGAGGTTTTTTCCGGGATATTCCCTCAACCCAATACGAGCAAATGCTGGGTAACTTTCGGTGCTGGACCCCGGACTCATTTCACCGGCATTATGACCTTCATTTCATTCAGACGCTAAATAAACTAGATATTGATAAAGCGTCGTAAAAATAACCCAATAAAATAAAAACAAACAATTTTATTTTGTTATGTACATAAAATACTAGTAAAAATAAATAAGTAAATATTACATTAAAGTCTCCAGTAATATTCTTAGTATTTGAGCCGTTTTCAAGGACTTGAATAATATTTACTTTGTGGGGAATACTCAGACGTGAACATGTTTGTGAAATGATGCCTTACCGATATGCAGGGGCTTTGATTCTCGTTGCAACTACAGACCACGTTGTACTGTTTTCCCGCTTTCTTTAGACTCAAACGCATTCTACTAAGTCGACGGAGCAGTGTACTACAATACTCACTACTATACTACCACTTCGTACCCTTTTCTGAGTCTTCAGACAGTCAGAGTGGTTTGTAACGACTCGAGTGCCCTTTTGTTTACCTAAAGACAAAAGTAGCTCCAACCTTGGAAACGTTGATTTTTTTATACTCCACTAGCAATGGATAAAAAAGTCCAAGCCGCAGCTCGCCGCAAAAGCTAGAAATCTCATATGTAGTGCACAGTTTTCTTTTTTATCAAATATCCCATGAAAAACAGTCGGCTGGGGAAAGAGTATGAGTGGAGGTTGGTAACGCAGGACTCGGCCCGGCAGGATGCTTTTTGTTGCGGAGCCTCGCCTCGCCTTTGTGGTTGCTTCATTAGTTTTCATTACGTCCCTCGGCTCCAGTCGCACATAGATATATAGCTCCCGGCTCGGTTCATGTTTTATTAAAACTAGTCCCAAGTAACATGTAATAATAATAAAGGGAACGCGCAATCAATTCTGCTGATGTGGCAGTGCAACAGCAGCAGCCGCGTCGGCGACAGCGGTCGGCTGGCTGGTCTGCCCCAGAGTTATTGTTCTCATAAATGTTCCCCATTAGCAGAGCAGTAATCGAGTAAATAGACTGGCGGTGAGCAACTATTTCTCTCTCTCCGACTCGTGCATGTTACATGCCAGCTCCCTCCCCGCCATCGCCGACGCTGCTGCTGCTGCTGCACTTCGCGCAGATGAAATTACACTGCTGCACTCCTGGGACGAACCAAATTGGTTTGCGCAGTGATTTAGCTATCTGTAACAATATTATTGCGAGGCACACAAAAATCTCCACCGATCTCATTATCTGCGGATTTAAAGAAGTGCGCCGGGCGGGACAAATTAATTTTGCAAACATAATGTCGATACTTTCGGCTGTCGTCGTTGGGATGACACTTCCCATATGCCCTCATGTGTGCTGAATTCTCTGCTATGCGAATTACAATCCATTCATGACAGGAATCGACGAGCCGTAGAGCGAGAAATTTGAAATGGAGGGATAAATAACAATATGACAGGGTTAAAATGCGTAAATATACTCTGCATCACCCAATTATCCGACGCAAATAACCTTCAAACGAACAGCGGAGGTGTCTTATATAGATTATTCATCCAATTTTACTAGTAATTTTGATTTATAGCTTTCTGACTGAACCCAATAATGGCCAAGTCATTCATCCAATTATTTATTTATTTTTGGTACTGTTAAATCACTCTTTTCATTAGTTTAAAAACTAGACAAAAATAATAGCCTACTTACTTATGGCTTTTAGAGAACACGGAGGTTCATTGCCGCCCTCATATAAGCCCACAATGGGTCCCTATCCTGAGCAAGATTAATCCACCCTCATATCCTACCTCCCTCAAATTCATTATAATAATATCCTTCCATCTACATCTCGACCTCCCCAAACGTCTTTTTGCCTCCTACTTCCCAACTAACACTCTATACGCATTTCTGGATTCACCCAGTCTTGCGTTGTGTAACTTTCTCTATTATCCTGTAACTTCATCTCTCTTAGCCCCAAATATTGTCCTAAGCACTTTATTCTCAAACACCCTTAACCTCTGCTCCTCTCTCAAAGTGAGAGTGCAAGTTTCACAACCATACACAAATACCAATAATAATACACGTATAACTGTTTTATAAATTCTAACTTTCAGCTTTTTTGAGAGCAGACTGGATGATAAAACTTCTCAACCGAATAATAACAAACATTTCTCATATTTATTCAGCGTTTAATTTCCTCCCGAGTGTTATTTATAAGTTGTTACTGTTGTTCCAAGATATTCCAATTTTTCCACCTCTTCAAAGGACAAATTTCCAATTTTTATATTTTCATTTCGTACTATGTTCTGGTCAC